>NC_056727.1:77404454-77484454 GCF_019279795.1 Protopterus annectens | reverse complement strand
TTGCATCACCCTGTGATGCAACTTGGTTAAGTCTATCTGGATTACTTGTAAATTAAGACAGATTTAAGCACAGTAAAATAACTGATTCACGTGTCTTCATTTTTTTGAAATGTTGTGAAAATGAACATTTTTAAAGAAAGTATTAGGCAATATTATAATGAAAATTCCTTTTTTATGGATGCTTTTCCATTTGGCTGCATAATGTGTGTGTGTGTGCGTGTGTGCGCGTGTGTGAGTGTGCGTGTATGCATGTGCGTGCGTGTGTGTGTGTGTGTTGAATGCATCTTCTGACGTGTCTACCTGAAAAGAATATGAGCTTAATTTTGATTATGACATGGGATAAAGTGAAACTGCATATGAATAACATCTGTAGCTCTTGACGGGCTAGTGTCTTTATTTACTACAATTTTCAGTTTAGTTTGGCAAACATCTGTGTAAGACATGAACCTTGTAAAAGGTGGTGCATCAGAAATACTGATACCGTTCCCATAGTTTGTAATAATGGATCTCATAAATAGGGAGCGAGACAACAAGAAGCCTTATTTCATTCTCTTACTGAATTCCAGCAGACGTTTCCAAAACACTTAAATATTGAAAATCCAGCTGTATGCCTTCAAACTGTAAGAGACACATGCTAAATAAAAGACTGCTAAAGATGCTGATGACTTTAGAGCAGAGCCTGCATTCATATGTTTTGTTGTACAGTTTCCACTGATATAGTTAAACCATGAAGGAATGAAGCCATGACCTACTTTTACCTCTTCTGCATATTCACTGTTGTTGATATTGTCAGCATTTGCTGCAGCCATTCAGCTCACCCTAATTATGGTAAGAACCCATTCTGCAAAATGCAAAACTGAAGGCACAGTGGGTGAAACTGAGTACAGTTAAGACAGCTGTAAGGGCAAAAAATTGGGGCAATCAAAAGAGCTGGAAAATGAACTAGAAAGGACAATAGTGGAACCGTTTTTCAGCGTCAAGTATCTGGGAGTGTGGTTGATGAGAAAGGAAGTCTGAATGAGGAGGTCAAGGTAAGAAATAGAGGGGATGCAGTCAATTGATACAGAGTGTCAGGGGTAGTATGTGACAGAAGAATTCCAAAGAAGCTAAATCATAAGGAGTACAAAACAGTTTTGCAACCAGTACTACTGCATGGTACAGAACCTGAGCAGTAAAGGCAGGGCAGTTGAGGAAGCAAGAGATAATGGAGATGAAGTGCTTGAGATGAGTTTTAGGATACATGCTGTGTGCCTGATGAAGAAATAAGGACAGAACCGCAGAAGCCAAAGTAGCTTCGATTGCAGAAGAGGTCAAACAGAGCAGATTAAGGTGGTTGGGGCACATATGCAGCAAAGTCGAAAACAATCTGGCGAAGAAGACTTGCGACAAATGGGAAAAAGGCAGAAAGAAATGAGGGCATCCAGCAATGAGGTAGATGGACTGTGTGAGAGAAGGCCTGTGACACTCAGGCATGAGTGATAAAAAAGGTAAGAGAGTAGCATTGACTAGGGAAAGATGGTGACAAGTGACATAACACCTGGACCCCATGTAGGAAATTGGAAGAAGGCGGTTGATGATGATGATCCATTTTGTATGATATTCTGATCTGTACATTGCAATGTTTTTTTTACATTATAAATGAAAGGGTTATACATAAGTAGTCATACAGGATACCAGAATTTAACTGAACTGAAATGATCAAGTTTGATTCTCAATCTTCTAAATGCAGATTTCTGGACTAGATGCTGCACTCTTTGTTGTTACCCAATTAACTGATACTCAGAACATTGACTATAGAAGATTGCTCAGATCCTGTCATGGCATGGGGGGGAAGAGGTAGAAAGTGAGTGCTTCATTTCCCTCACCTTCTCCCTGAATTTGTGCTATCCTGAAGCTAATCGTCTGCTATCTCTCTGTCTCTTCTCTCTCCCTCTCTCTCTCTCTTTAAATGTATGTATAATAGAGTGTTGATTAGCAAGATGTACAAGCATTGCGACACAGATGATTCATGCTGGAATAACATCTAGAAATAACCAGCTTCTTTCTGTGATTCAGTCACCAAAACTCACCACACATTGGTCTGAATCATGGTAGTATACAGAAACAGGTTTTCCATGTTACGGTACAGGATTTGGGTTAGAGGCAGGGACAAGGTTAACTAATGCATGCTAACTCTCTCTCCGACCCTGCTCCTAAACCTAACTCTGCACCATACTTTGGAAAAAAAAACATTTCCGTAAATCTACTACTTCAGAAAACACTTGGACACATATCACATGCATTAGTACACATGCATGACATTAAATCTGTCCCCTTACTTAGCCCTTGGTGTAACCTTAACCAATAAACACCGTCACAACGACTCCAGCCCCCACTGATGAAACTTCCAGTGTATCTGAAAGTTTCAGCATTAGTATTCCAAACTCATATTTACCCTACCTGCATGCATTAAAACCTTCCTAGTTCTGATATCTTTAATATTCAACCAAAGAAGCCCTTGATCACATTTCAAATGTATTCAGTCTGACTTAGAACTAAAAATTCAATAAAGCGAATTACGCAGTAAATCTCAAATATTTTTGCTTAAGTCACAATATAGAAAGCAAAAAAAAAAAAAAAAAACAGAAGAATACAGTGCAAATTCCCCAATGGAATTTAACATGGTTCCTGTAAAGAGGGGAGGGGGGGGGGGGCAGGAACATTTTTCTTGCTCCATTGCAATCACTGTTTTCTGATTCCATGTATGTTTGTTTAATATTTTGTCATTCAAACAAAAAGCATTTGAACAAATTAAATGTTGACAGACACACACACACACACATACACACACACACACACACACATACATACACACACACATGCACACACACACCATATTATGCACAGAAAGAAACATAGACAGTTTGGAGGTGTTTGGGGGTGCAGAGAGGATTGACTCTTAGCAAAAAAAATGTTTTAGTATATTTTAACTTTTATAGTATGCCTGATAACCTTATAAAGGATTATTTATATGCTTTGAGACTGATTGTGTATTGAATAAAACATTTCATAATCAATTAAAAGATCACAGAAGTATGAGAATGAGTGTCATAGTAATCTGGAACACACTGCTGCATGAACTTTGCATGTCGTACTACTCTGAAATGCACTGCAGCATGAAGTGAGTCTCATATTACTCTGAAATGCTTGACTGCATGAACAGTGCATGTCATATTACTCTGAAATGCACTACTGCATGAAGATTGCATGTCATATTACTCTGAAACACACTACTGCATGAACAGTGCATGTCATATTACTCTGAAATGTACTCTGCATGAATAAAGCATGTCACATAACTCTGAAATGTACTACTGCATGAAAGGTACATACCATTTTACTCTGAAATGCACTACTGCATGAAAAGTGAGTCTCATATTACTCTGAAGCACACTACTGCATCAAGAGTGCATGTCATATTACTCTGAAATGCACTACTGCATGGACGGTGCATGTCATATTACTCTGAAATGCACTACTGCATGAAGAGTGCATGTCATTACTCTGAAACACACTACTGCATGAACAGTGCATGTCATATTACTCTGAAATGCACTACTGCATGAAGAAAGCATGTCATATAACTCTGAAATGCACTACTGCATGAAAGGTGCATGCCATTTTACTCTGAAATGCACTACTGCATGAAAAGTGAGTCTCATATTACTCTGAAGCACACTACTGCATCAAGAGTGCATGTCATATTACTCTGAAATGCACTACTGCATGAACAGTGCATGCCATATTACTCTGAAATGCACTACTGCATGAAGAGTACCTCATAATACTCTGAAACTTACTTTAGCATGAACAGTACATGTCATATTATTCTATGCATGAACAGCGTATGCCATATTACTCTGAAATGCACTACTGCATGAATGAACAGTGCATGTCATATTACTCTGAAATGTTCCAACAACGCACACAGTAGTGAGACCCTCTTAAACACAGTGCTATGTTATAGGGATACATAATCAAGAAAACATATTTTATACTTCTTTATTTCTTTCCTTTAATTTTTTTTACTCCTTTGCATGCCCTCTGCTGACCATCAGATGCTATATGTCTGCTCCTAATGTCCTATTTTTTTGTTTTTCTTTTGTATCCTCTGTACTATCCCGGAAGTCAGAACCACTCCATTTGTGGATAGGAAGGGCTAGCCACCCAGTGTTGTAAACCTTGGCTGTAGATGATTGTTACTGGTGCAGTGACACCCCAACTCATTGTGAAAAAAATGGGAAAAAGGGTTGTGGATGGATGGAAGGGGAAGTGGTTTTCACCTTAGAAGCTGGGAACATCTTATGTGTTGCTCTGCATGCCATTTTTTTTCTTGCCCACCTTGGATGGAAAGAGTTACTAACATCATATATATATATATATATATATATATATATATATATATATATATATATACATATATCATCATCACCCATAGCTTTAGTTTGTTTCAGCTGCCTGTATCCATACTGAATTTTGAAACCTATCTGCTACCTGATTCTAGCACTGCCATCATCAGAGGAGGTATTTTAGATCACTTGCAGAAACCACTCTTTCTTTCCATGAATGGGTCAGCTGATAAAAAGCCACTCCATCCCACCCACCTGTCAGCCTGTCTTCTCCAGATATTTTGCCATTCTTTTACCCTCTGTTTGGTAAATATAGATCATGAAGTGCAGTGTTGGTCACCATTGCTGAATGTGCGAACATATTGGATCATGAAGTGTACTGTGGTTATCCATTGTTGAATGTGAGAAGAACATATCCTTTTATTTCTTTGAAGACATGCTATCTTACATGGATAATGTACCCCTTCCATATAAAATAAACAGTTTATTTGCTTTAATGATGATAAGGCAGCAAAATAAATAACCAGATGTAATTCTCATGGAAATGCTGTGAGATAAACTTCTTCATACTGTGTAAGTGCCATTTTTTGACATGAGACATTTTAGTGCTGAAAAGTACCTGATAAATGTGCTTCTCTTTGCAATTTCTCAACACACTTTAAAACATATAATAAAAACTATGGTAGACTCAGCCATGGTTATTGCTTTTTTATAGAAGTTCCTTAGTACAGGCAACCTTTTCACTGTCACTGAGATCTCTCTTCCTGAATTTCTTCATGTTGAGGTACACTGGCATAACCTTGCCTCACTGGAGCATATCTAGGGCCTATAACAGATATATTTAGTCCCCCCTATACATTTGCTACTACTTCATTAGAGTAAATGCTTAACAGAAATTGCGCTGAAGCAATGCACTATGCTAACATCCACGTTATGGCCCCATTCTGTGGTATGAGTGGTATGACCCTTCATAAACTGCCTTAGATAGAAAAGACATTCCAAACCTATTTTATTTGGTACAAGAAGCTGGCATGCTGATATATCTTTATATCATATATCTTGCAGTTGAGTCCTGTAAATGTAAGGCATATGCAGAGGTGATTGCCCTATACTTAAAACAAACATTATTGCATGGAATCAGGGTTTGATTCTCACTTTTGGACAGGAAATTGGATAAGCTTAAAATGATTTGCAAGGGTAGCTAGCCTAGTACTTACCTATGATTACATCTTAGACAAGGGATACATTTACTGCACCATAATACATAGCTTGATGTGTCAAAATGTTCGAGTACATATATTTCATTAATTACCCACAGTTGCGGTTTGTCTTTCGGCTTCTTCACGAAAAGGGGTCGCCACAGAGGAACTCTGGTCCACTAATGATTGGCAGTAAATTTTTACGAAACGCCGAGGTGCCAGCTCGACACCCAACCTTCAACGAAGGCACACCCATTTACGCACGCATGTCTTTCGAACGCTACTCAACCGCAGGGAGGACATGCAGACTCCACACAGAAGGCACTCCCAAGCCAAGCTGAGAATCGAATGGGAGAACCTCTTGCTGTGAGGTAACAACGGTACCACCATACCACCGCGGCATTTCATTAATTACCCACAGTACCATCTTTAAATCACATGTGATTATCATTATACTTTGCCCTAGTTAACAGTTTGCAAACAGAGAGCTGCAGCACAGAGCATTACAGCCTCACAAAATTCTGGTTTTATGCTGCACTTTCCAAATGATTGTGCCATAACATATTGCCATAACATCTGTTGTTACAGTATACATGCTGGCTGCATGTAATCAGTCTCGCACTTTTGTTTTCACATAATAAATGTCAGTAGAGGATTCTGAACTGTTGTATTTACATGCTGAAACATTATACTGTATCAACATGTGTTGCCCAGTACAATATGTAATGAACTGCTGGTCCGATACTGCATGCTCTTTCATATTTCCTTAGAGATGCATAGTGACTTTCTGCACACGTTCATCTCTTCTGCTGGTTTCATTCAGAATTATGTACAGCTCACAAACTGATTTCTTTAACTGACTTTACATAAGCACAGTAAGTTTGCTCTTTATTATGGTAACTATTCCTTAAAGCTGTAGATTTAGGGAGCTATTTCTTCTTAAAACACACACTCTTGACTAAGTCAGACAAATTCATATAAAGTAGATCAAAAGTAATAGTTTTTCCATAAGTCATAAAGAAATGACACACATTGAAAATATAGCCAAGGAACTTAAGAGTACCATTAGAAAGCATAAGCACAGTATGAGCTTAAGGTCACTACAGATACTAAAAGGAGCTGCAAACTTTGCTTTGATTATGTTTGAAAATAAGGAATAATGCTGAACAATGCACTGTGCTCATCTATGATGGTATCACATATTCCAGTCCCAAGGATGCAGCTAATATATTACCAGATATATTTAGTGCTAACTTGACCACAGCTACCCACAATTATTGCCCCCAGTATCCCTGAAAATGTAGGTTTGTGCCTGATACCTGGAGAAAAGCCACTGTGATACCCCCATACTAATGTGCCCCTTGTGGAAAGCCAAACAATTCTAGGCCCATCAGCATTATCATACTATATACAAAGTCATGAACTGTATTGTAGCGAACTCATTTCTGCAGACTCAGTCACATTAACTAATGTATGACCAATCACTTTGGTTTTATGAATGGTAGGTCCTGACTCCTTAACCCAGAACTATAGCTGTCTCATTTAATACCAGCTACAGGTCCCTGAAGTAGCACCCCACTCCCTCAGATCTTCAAGTGAAGAGAAAAAAAAAAACTTCAACTTTTATTGTAGAATCCCTACTGGTACTTTTCTGCCAATCAGCTTTCTACAGCAGCTAAGTCCACCCCCCCACCCCCGCTCTTCATGTGAAGAGAGAAAAAAAAAAGACTGGCCTTTGCTATAGAAAGCTGATTGGTACTTGTCAACTGAAAGTCAAAAAAAAAAAAAACAAAAACTAAGCATGAGCTGAAGTGCCTTTCTGTATCAGCATTACAGTAAAAATGAGTTAATAATGCAGCCAGGAAGTCCTGATCGCACCCCTAACACTTTGTGCCCAGGCCAGCTGCCCCCTTTACCTCAGTCTTGCAATGGTACTGCATGAACCTAGTAAGCATTTTGAAAAGGTTACAGTGTATGTGGACAGTGGTCATTCAGTGCACATGCCTTATCTTGATCAGGACAAGACTTTTGACACTATCCCCATACTGGTAACATTAAAAAAATAGAAAAAAACTTAGTGCAAAGCCTTGTGTTGTTTGCTGGATTGAAAATTGGCTGTCTGATAGATCCCATTTAGTGAATGTTATCGGTACCCTCTCTGAACATAAAATGGTAACAAGTGGGATTTCTTAAGGATCACTCCAGAGACCTCTCTTCCTTGGTATTTATTTTGCAGACATCAGATTGTATGTCTCAGAATGTGGTTGAACAAATTTTCTGATGACTTCAAGCTGGACACTGTTATTCGGTCATCCTCTGATACTAAACAGCTCTAGCAAGGGCTAAAATATGCACATGACTAAAAATGGTCTCACGTTAAATGCAAAACAAAGTGAAATTTTGCAGCATTCAACAAAAAATCTGGTCCCACCTTACATGTTATGAATGGTACTCCTCTTCAGATAGACAGACAGACAGGCAAGGCATAAAAGACTTTGGTACTTATGCAAATGTTTCTATCTCATTCAGCCATGATTCATGTCTCTATCACAGTCAAGAAATCCTTTGATCTGACCCTGCTAATTTACAAGCAAGTGACTTCAAGATCCAAACAAGACCCCTGTCACACCACTCTTCCCTTCATTGAATACAATGTCCCTTGATGTATAAACCAATGCATATCATTCAACTAGATATTTCACTAAAAAAATTAAATGCTTGACCTGTGTCTCACTATTTTGCACCATTTAATACCTAGTCCTATATCAGCTCCTGTTTCTTTGCAAAAACACTGTCTCTACAAAAACCTGCAATAGTGACTTAAATCTGCACCAACAAATGAAGATGACTTAATGGAGAGATAGGCTCTTAACTCAAACTATTCCCAGACTATGGAATAAGTTACCACTACAGGTAAAGCAAAATACGACATTTGTTGTTCTTCTTTCAGCTTTTCCCGGTTAGGGGTCGTCACAGCAGAATTCTGGTCTGCTAATGACTGGCTGTAGATTTTTATGGTGCCAGCTTGACACCCAACCTTCAATGAAGGCATGCCCATTCACGCATGTCTTTCAAACACCACTCAACCATGGGGAGGACATGCAAAATCCACACAGAAGGTGCTCCAGCCGAGAATTGAACAGAAGAACCTCTTGCTGTAAGGCAGCAATGCTGCCGCTGCACCACCGCAGCTTACTGCACTGATTACCTTTAATGCTAGTGCTGATGATTGGATGGATAGACACAAATTTAATCAGGACTGTCATGTATGGGCCTATTTGGCTTGGGAGGTGAGCTCTATTAAGTTCTTGCAAAGGAAAACAATTAGCTTTTATGTGAGTCTTCCTGAAGTTGTGTTTAGCTAGGTGTCTTATGGTTCTCAAGAGCTGTTATTAAGCATTGTTCCTAAATTGCTATGTAAAGACAGACAATTTGTGTTTACTTTGAATCATGGCATCTCAGCAGTGATTTTTCTCTACATACAAGAGTGTGTTCAAGGCAAACTGCATTTAATGCGTGTGTAGCTTCCACTAATATAAGAATTCATGTCAGACAAATTGTTGTGTGTGGTCTGACTGATGTGATCTGCATTATTATCATTATTACTATTGTGAGAGGACTCAGAGCTGTGTGTTCTATTAAAATCAATCCTGCATAAGAGACACTAATACTGTAAAACCAGAAAGAAAAGGCAACCAATGAAAGGGCATGTTCTGTTCCCAATTCCCAGGCAGGTAGAGGGAATGTGAGTAGTTGGTGGCCCATTACTTGGTGCTATCTCTTCTGGCGGAGAGCAGGGGAAGCCAATGGTCCTGCTACCTGGTGAGGCAGGACTGCTTGGATGTATATCTCTTGTGGAAGTAAGAGGGATGCTCTCCGGGAATGGGACATTACACAAATTTTCCCTGAGGTTTGCTGCGTGCATGTTGGGGTTAGTGCTTCCAAACAAAAAGCTGAATCACCCTGGTCAAAGAAGATGAATAGGTCAACTGGTCATGAGAGAAATGATGAGTAATAGGCTGCGGGGGGAATAAAAGGCAAAAAGGGAGCAGTGCAGAATAATGATATTTATTGCAAGTCTTTCATTGTTCTTATATTATTGAACTTGTTATGTCGTATAAAAGAAATGCTATCCTCAAGGTGTGTGTATGTCTGTGTGTGTGTGTGTGTGTGTGTGTGTGTGTGTGTGTGTGTGTGTGTGTGTGTGTGTGTGTGTGTGTGTGTGTTTATGTGTGTTTGTGACTGTGCCTCTGTGTGCATGTAGAGATACAGATCTCAAAAAAACAGCATGTAAACTAAATATACTCCCACATATATATGTAATGTATGTATGCATATATCTATCTATATATATATATATATATATATATATATATACACACACACACACACACACACACACACACACTCCAAAACTACACAGACGTTGCATGGAGTCCCTGTGCATGGTGAAATATATAGCCCAAATTAAGAAAAAAAAAAAAAAAACACACCACAAAACAGTTTCTTCATAAAATGGAGATATATTCAAGCTGCAGTCTGTGGTTTCACATATTACGGCTTTATCAATTAATTCTGCTGCACATACAGCAAAGTAACATGTAAAGATTATGTGATCAGCATATTTGCTAAATAAAACATGAAAAGCCAAATGTAAAGGGATCTCTGTGAATAAGAATAAAAAAACATGGCAGGTTAGTCATGTAAACATTTTAAATTCAAATTAATATAGATATAATAACCAGAAACATAACCACTGCATAATAGGGTGCTAAATCCAAAAACACTGTAGGAGTCCATTCAAGTTAATGAAAATAAAACTCAAAAGCTAGATAATCTGACTGTAGTACATTAACAGTCATTTCTATTGCAAAATTACATGTGACATAATAAAGAATCCTATCAATGTCCCACACTGGGAACAATTAAAAAATGTGGGGATTTATTGAAACAAACTCCCTCAAAAATCAATAAACATCTAGATAAATCAAATAATTCATATACATCAGCAATAATCATGGCTTTTAATGTTAAAATCTAAGGCATTTCTATTTTGTCCAAAAGTACTTGGGGATGAAAAATGGACAACTTTCCAGGTAGTATCCAGTGAATAGCAGGAACACTAAATACAGTTGTAGAGTGTATGTCAAAACATTGCATTCTGCTCCTGTTTAGAAGCATTATCACTCTTTCGTGATCATAAAAATTAATGTTCCACTCAAATATGAAATGAAAAGAAAATATTAAAGTATTGCCTGGGATTCAAAAAGGGCTACCACTAGTGGTAAGTCCTAACACATGTGGAAAACCAGTGGCAGACAGCCTTTCCAGTTCATAGATATACCCATCACAGTCATCCAACATGGTTAGAAGAACAGTTATTGCTGGCTGTCTCCATGGATGTGCTAAATGCAAAGGAGGCTTTTCTGAGAAGTGGCTTATGCTAATTAGCGATGAGCTCCCCCCAGAAATTCCTGCAGGAAGACACTTATGCAAATAAATGATTCCGATAATCATACAGGTGCTTAAATTAACATTATCAGCTGTGTGAATTAACATATCCAGAATGCTGTTGATAAAATGATGTAGGTAAGTCCTGTTTAGGTTGGCAGATATGTATTAATGGGATGTGTGTGTATATCAGTGTGTGTATGTGTGTGACAACATGTGTGATTATATATCTGTCTGGTTTGTTGGAGTGGGGGGTTAGTTAATAGATTGCTGTAGTATGGGTGGGTGGTTGTGTGTGAATGTGAGCGCACGTATATGTAAGTAAATAGATGAATGCATCCATGAGTGCGTTTAAGTTAGGAGAATTTCATGCTGAGTGATTGCTGGCGTGCCTGCATGTGTGTGGTGGATGTCTGTGAGCATAGGTTTGCATACCCATGAATGTCTAATGTGCATGTGTATGGCTGAGGGGTCACTGCAAAACTATTCAATGCATTTGCTCATAACCAAGACAAAGGCAGTTATAATGCAGAGTGAAACCTGGAGAACACATGTACAAGCAAGTCGGTACGTAAAAATCTACTGCCAATCATTAGCGGACCGGAGTTCCGCTGTGGCGACCCCTAACTGGGAAAAGCCGAAAGATACAACAACAACTCAGTTCTCATTAAGAAAACAATACTTTTTTCATTAACATGCTTTTTCTAAAAACTAAGAAGGATGAAACACTAACTTCTGATACTACTGACTATCAAGCATTTGATGAGGGAAAGGTTAAAAACAACAGGCAAGATCAGCAATGTTCTGCAAACTCAGAGACATTTGAAAGGTATGGGAGTGTCTCCGTGTGTGTGTGTGTGTGTGTGTGTGTGTGTGTGTGTGTGTGTGTGTGTGTGTGTGTGTGTGTGTGTATGTGTGCGAATGACAGTGGTGACTAGGCCAACATAATGCATAGGATACTAGAGGCAATTACCACTGAAAGGTGCATGTTAGCACAGGCAGGCATTACTTCAAATTCAGCGATATGCCAGTGATGTTGACTAATCCTGTCAATGAGTTGCATTTCCCAGGTACATGTAAACTGCCCCTTATGGCCACAGCAGTTTACATGAGTACAGGAATCTCTTTCTGAATCCCAGCCAAGTGTTTCCTCACACACCTTCATTTCTAAATATAGTAGCAAGAGGGCATAATGACACTGTGAAAAAAGGGCAAACTCTATCACTACTGAACCATGATCCCCTACATAACATCTGTGATCAATTGTATATTCATTCAGTTATGACATCGACAGTATCACTCAGTCTGTAGTAACACTGCAAAATCCATCCCATATATATAATCCAACAAAACATATGTGTGTGTGTGTGTGTGTGTGTGTGTGTGTGTGTGTGTGTGTGTGTGTGTGTGTGTGTGTGCATTACTATTTGTCTATCTCTCCATATATACAGAGAGAAATCACCAAATATTATGATATCTTAATAAAATGTGGTTTTCACTGTACCTCTAATTCATTGGGTGTTGTCTATGTTGTGATATGCTGATCATGTAATGCATTTTACTTTGGGAAAGCCCTGAAGCATTTTAGGGAGCATATTTACAAACACAATCTGGGTATTAAACATAAAAGAGAACATAATGTTTTATACAAACATATTTCAGTTTTCCCCACACATTGTTTTCAATTATTTGGAATAGATATGGTCAGCAAAGATATTCGGGGGGTCCCTGGGAAGATCTTATTGAATTACATCAGTTAAGATTGCAAATAAAACTTAATTCCATGCTGTCACCAGGTCTGAATGAGAATTGTTCTATAGTTAGTGTGTTAAGACTTAGATCTTATATCATTTGATTATATTTGTTATGATATAGGAATATTTTTTACATTTAGTATTTTGTAGCATACTTATTTAATTATGTTTCTGATTTAAAATTATGTATAACTTTTTTACAGCCTGTTAATTGAACTTACGCAGTGTGGATATGTTATTTGAGCGCATATATTTTTTTATTGGTCGAGGTATGTCATGTGATTGTCTGACAGGGAGGTTTAAACTGTAGGAAAGTGTGTGTAATTTGATTCTGACGAAGTATTGGCTATAAGTAGATGAAAGTGCTTAATCAGTTGTTTGGAAAAAAGTGGTTCTTTGGACTGATATCCGTGACATTCCTTCCTTTCCAGTTTTTGGTATTAGTGTTTTGGTTTTTAGTTTGTGGAGAATACAAAATTTGATGCCGTATCAGTCGAAGCCCAGATTAACAATGACTGCCACCAGTACTGTTAGCCAACAGGGTGTTGGTAGAAATTGGGCTACAATTGGCCAAAACAGAAGTAAAAGAAGAGGGGGAAGGCATGCCCAAAGTTAGGAATAAAGGAGGATGTTTAGGAGTGTGGTAGTGAGGGTAGGAACTTTGAATGTTGGCATTATAACTGGTATAGGGAGAGAGCTAGCTAATATGATGGAAAAAAGGAAGGTTAATATATTGTGTATGCAAGAGAACAGATGGAAGGGGACTAAGGCCAGGTGTATTTGAGGTGGGTTCAAATTGTTCTATCATAGTGGGGATGGGAGGAGAAATGGGGTAGGGGTTATCCAGAAGGAACAGTATGCCAAAACTGTTTTGGAGGTGAAAGGAGTGTCAGACAGAGTGATATTTATGAAGCTGGCAGTTGATGGTGTGATGATGAATGTTGTTAGTGCATATGCTCCTCAAGCTGGTGTGCGATGGATGAGAATGAAAAATTTTGGAGTGACTTGGATGAAGTGGTGTTGAATGTACCTAAGAATGATAGAGTGGTGATTGGAGCAGATTTCAATGGGCATGTTGATGAAGGGAATAGAGGGGATGAGGAAGTTATGGGTAGGTATGGTGTTAAGAAGCGGAATGCAGAAGTTCAGATGTTAGTGGATTTTGCGAAAAGGATGGACATGGCTGTGGTGAATACATATTTTAAGAAGAGAGAGGAGCATAGGTTGACATACAAGACTGGAGTAAGATGCACTCAGGTGGATTATATCCTCTGCAGGATAGCCAGTCTGAAGAAAAGTGAAGACTATAAAGTGGTGACAGGGTAAAGCATAGTTAGACTGCACAGGATGGTGGTCTGTAGGATGACGTTGGTGATCAAGAAGAAAAGGAGGAGAGTGAGGGCAGTGCCAAGGATGAAATTGTGAAAGTTAAAAAAGGATGATTGTGAGGTGTAGTTCAGGGAAGAGTTAAGACAGGCACTAGGTGGCAGAGAAGAGTTACCAAATAGCAAGGTAACTACAGCAGACCTGGTAAGGGAGACAGCTAGAACGGTGCTTGGTTTGACATCTGGACAGAGGAAGGAAGACAGGAAGACCTGGTGGCGGAACGAGGAAGTACAGGAAAGTATACAGAGAAAAAGGTTGGTGAAAAAGAAGTGGGATGAAGTAAGTAGACAGGAGTATAAGGAGATGAGGTGCATGGTGAAGAGAGAGGTGGTAAAGTCTAAGGATAACGCGTATGGAGAGTTGTATGAAAGGTTGGACATTAAGAAGGGAGAAAAGAACCTGTACTGATTGGCTAGACAGAGGGCCTAAGCTTGGAAAGCTGTACAGCAGGTAAGGGTGATAAACGATAATGAGGGAAAAGTACTCACAAGCAGATGGAAAAATGATGAATGAAGAGAATGAGTGACAGAAACGGTTAGATGATGTGGGGATAGTGAATCAGGAAGTGCAATGGATTAGCAAGGAGGAATTAAGAGCAGCTATGAAGAGGATGAAGAATGGAATGGCTGTTGGTCCAGATGACATACCTGTGGAATTATGGATGTGTTTAGGAGAGATGCAGTGGAGTTTTTAACCAGATTGTTTAATGAAATCTTGGAGAGTAAGAGGATGCCTGAGGAGTGGAGAAGAAGTGTTTTGGTATCAATTTTTAGGAATAAGGGTGATATGCATTGCTGTAGTAGCTACAGAGGGATAAAACTGATCAGTCACAGCATGAAGTTATGGGAAAGAGTCGTGGACGCTAGGTTAAGAAGGGAAGTGATGGTTTAATGATCAGCAGTATGGTTTCATGTCAGGAAAGAGCACTACAGATACAATGTTTGCTCTGACCGTGTTGATGGAGACGTATAAATAAGTTAAGAAGGAGTTGTGCTGTGTCTTTGTGGACTTAGAGAAAGCATATGACAGGGTGCCTAGAGACGAGTTGTGGTATTGTATGAGGAAGTTAGGAGTGACAGAGAAGTATGTAAGAGTGGTACAGGATATGTACAAGGAGAGTGTGCCAGTGGTGTGGTCTGCAGTAGAAGTGATGAATGCATTCAAGATGGAGGTGAGATTACATCAAGGATCAGCTCTGAGACCTTTCTTATTTAGAATGGTGATGGACAGGTTCACAGACAAGATTAGACAGAAGTCCCAGTGGACTATGATGTTTGCTGATGACATTGTTATCTGTAGTGACAGTAGAGAACAGCTTGAGGCGACCCTGGAGAGGTGGAGATATGCTCTACAGAGGAGAGGAATGTAGGTCAGCAGGACTAAGACAGAATATATGTGTGTGAATGAGAGGGAGGATAGAGGAATATTGAGAATTCAGGGAGTAGAGTTGGCGAAGGTGGATGAGTTTAAATACTTGGGTTCAACAGTTCAGATTAATGGTGATTGTGAAAGAGAGGTGAAGAAGAGAGTAGGTGAAGAAGAGTGTCAGGAGAGATTTGTGACAGATGGATACGAATAAGAGTGAAAGGGAAGGTTTACAATAGGGTAGTAAGACCAGCTATGTTACATGGGTTGGAGACGGTGGCATTGACGAAAAGACAGGAGTCAGAGCTGGAAGTGGCAGAGTTAAAGATGTTAAGATTTGCACTGGGTGTGATAAGGATGGACTGAATTATTAATCAGTATATTAGAGGGTCAGCTCAGGTTGCATGGTTTGGAGACAAAGCCAGAAAGGTGTGATTGCATTTGTTTGAACATGTGCTGAGGAGGGATGCTGGGTTTGTTGGGAAAAGGCTGCTAAGGATGGAGTTGCCAGGTAAGAGGAAAAGAAGAAGGCCTAAGATAAGGTTTATGGATGTGGTGAGGGAGGACATGCAGTTGGTTGGTGTGACAGAGCAATATGCAGGAGACAGGAGGAGGTGAAAACAGATGATCCACTGTGACGAGCCCTAATGGGAACAGCCTGAAGAAGATGAAGAAGAAGAAATACATATGTACATACATGCATACATGCATGTATGGCTTGATGAATGTTATGAAAAAACAAGGAGTAATGACAAGATAATAGGCAAAAACATAGCAGTCACATCTTTAAAGGGGGGGGGGGGTAATGAAGTAATTAGCAGCACTTGGTTTTCCACATCACTTCTTAATTGTATGCCTTATGTGCACAGTCTGCATGCCCTGCATATGTCTCTGTAGGGTTTTGTAAGTGTTCTTGTTTTCCACTAACTTCCCAAAGATGAAATTAGCTGAACTGGTGATCCTCTGCTTTTATCATTCCTGTATCTGCACTATGGGACTTATTAAGTATGAATGCATATCCTGGAATCCATCATGGATTAGTTCTTGGCCCTATATGTATGGCTTCCTAGGGTAGGCTCTAGCTAAACCGCATCTCTGTATTCAAAAATGTTGGCATCCATAAATGAATAAATCAATTTTAAAGTAGATAAAACATTAGTGCAAATCACAATAATATCCAGACTTGCCTAATATTGTTTTTCTCTTTCCTGGAAGTTATTTATTTAGTAGCAGGTTTGGCAACTAAATGAATAAAAGTTAAATGTTCAATGACTAATGATAACATTATTGTTTAAATTATTTATAACTCCAAAATATTTATTTTGATTCTCATAAGTAGACGTCATTTTTGTCTGAACTGTATACTTTATTTTGATTTAGTTTCTTTCCCCTCACTGCGATCAGTCATTGAATTAGTATACTGTCAGCTACAAACTCTGCTTGACAGCAGAGATTATAAGTGTGTTGCATCTGTAATGCAGCATCCATCAGTGCGGCTGCACCCATTAGGCTTCTTGCTCCCTGCACACATGCAACAGGGCAAGGAGTAATGCAAGATTTGTCATCTGCTTCTGCAAGTGATCTTACAGTGGTCCTGGCTCAACTGAATGCAATTGCCTCTGCCATATGTCTGCTCTTAATATGAAATTGGAGTAGACCTTGCATCCAAAGGCCCACCTCAAGACTCCTTTTCTGGGAAAAGTGAGGATAATCCACTTCATCTTTGCTCCATCTCACTCGTCATCATCTGTGGTGGCTAAGCCATTAATCGTATCCAGGTCATCTTCATCATAAATAGGGTTTCAACAGCCCATAACCTTGTCCTTCTGAAATTCTGTATCATGTGCACTTTGCAATCACTATTTCACCAGCTGATGGATTTTAACACTGAAAAAAAATAGGATTTTTTTTTTTGGTTCTGCAGGTAAGTTCCTGAACTGACCTAGCCATTTAGAGCTGCTTTCTAAATTGCTTGATATGGTTTCTGCATTTTATTTTTTGCTTTGATAAATTTGTTTGGTCTGGTATAGAAACCATCTTGGATTTAATTTGTGATTGATTTAAGTGAGAGCGAGACTAATTATAACAGGTTCATAGCAGCTTAGAACACTTGAGATTTCATTTGTTTTTCATCAGTTCTTTTGTTTGTTTGTTTAACTTTTCCTGTACAAAGCTCACATCAGCACTATCCTTATGAAAAGACTGCATTGGCCTGCATCATGTGCACTTACTGTTTGACTAACATGAATTTTAAGACTGAAGAAAAAGCCAAGAAAATACTTTTTGTTTCTATCTACATTTTAATGGGGGGGCACAGTGGTGCAGTGGTTAATGCTGTCCCTACACAGCAAGAGGTTCTCCAGTTCGATTCTCGGCTGGGCTTCCTTCTGTGTGGAGTTTGCATGTTCTCCCTGCGTTCGTGTGGGTTTCCTCCGGGTACTCCGGTTTCCTCCCACATTCTAAATACATGTTTCTGGAGCATTTCTCCCTGGGCCACCGCTAAAAACAAGATCTGTGGAACCTAGTTGGACTTTCCCAGTCAACAAATGTTAAATAAATGTCTAAACTGAGCTAGCCATTTAGAGCTGTCTGATACTGATTCTGCATTTTTTTTACTTTTCAGTATATCTGTACACTTTATTCTCTCCTTTGTATAAAACTGGTTGGCCTAATGTAGAGGCCATTTTGGATTTAACTAGTGCTTGATCTAAGTGAGAGTGAGACTAATTACTGCAGGTTCTGGGTAGCTTAGAACTTTTGGGCTTCAGCTTTCACTTGTGTTTCTTTGGTTCTTTTGTTTTCATGTTTAATATTTAGTGCTCAGAGCTGCACTGCACTGAATGTGGCACCATAATAGTTGGATTTACCTAGTGAGTCATCCATCCATACATACATGCATGCAAATTCTCTACATAATTTATCTGCTTCTGCCCTGCATAAACAACTTTCACTGGGCTATTCACTGCTGTTTAGAACTGCACTAAGGTGAGCTGACTTGAGCTGATTTGAGTGTATTTCTGTGATCCTGCTTTTATCTGCATGGTACTGCATTTCTCCAGTCCAGCAATCTACCCCCTGTTTAATTTTCTCTGCTCTGCTTTAGTTCCTCACTATTCTTCATCACACAATAGCACCAATCATCATTGAGAGAAAATGGACTGAACCACCTCTTGCCAGCCTTATAGCGCACAGTATCCAAAGACAGTGTAAAATCTGCCTCGTGCTCAGTGAAAACAAACTGAAAAGTAGCAAAAAGGGCTCTATCTGATAGAGGTATAAATATTTAACTAAACTGGGGGCATCCTTCATTCAAACAGTAGAATGCTGTAAGGTTAAAACTATTGTATCCATTTCTACTTCAGCACAATAGCCAAATAACACAAACACAAAGCTATCTTATGCTGATACTGTTAAAAAATCTCTACCCAAGCCTTCCAGAACTCCTAAACCTAAGCATCAGCTTAAACCTTAATGTCAACCCCCCTGCATGCTACCCAGTGCCAACAGGTCTAAACCAGCATACAGCATGTTATAATTCTACAGTACACACAGTCCTAAGAAAGTATCACACAACCCCCCCTCGCCCCCGTGCCAATATGTCTTAACCAGCATACAGCATATTCTGTCTCTACAGTACACACAGTCATAAGAAGGTGTCACACAACAAAAGCCCTTAAGATAACAGAATCAAATTTATACATATGTCAATGTTCTAGAAATAGGTGACTCTGTAGGTAAAAATACAGATGTTCCACTCACCAGGCTGAACAGAGTCAAAGTTATGGTTAGCTGTCTGCCATGTACAAGGATCCACAGTGTTACTAGGGTCCTCAAGTTCCTTAATCCAAGGTACACATATGACCTGATCACTGTGCATATGGGAGTGCATGACTTCAGCTACATTCTCTTAGGTCATATGAAGGGGGATGTGATGGAGCTATCTGAGTATACTTGGGTTATACGAAGGGGATATGATGGAGCTATCAGAGTATGCTTGGGTCATATGAAGGGGGTTATGATGGAACCATCAGAGTATGCTTGGGTTATATGAAGGGGGATGTGATGGAGCTATCAGAGTGTGCTTGGGTTATATGAAGGGGGATATGACTGAACTATCAGAGTATGCTTGGGTCATATGAAGGGGGATATGATGGAACTATCAGAGTATGCAACAATATATTGGATGTGAAACTACTGTTGAGCAGTATCCTACCACCACCAAGAATAACAACTCACTCAGTACAAACAAGAGATAATTGACTTTAATTATTGGGTCAGCTGCTGGTGTCATTCTAAGGGGATCCAATATATTGCAACAATGACCAATTTTGAATAAAAATAAAAAAATGCCTGCTGTACCTCGGGCAATCTGCCACCCCATCCCCTACCACAAATAATGATATAGGTCCCATAGCCACCCAATTCAACAACCATTTAACTTACTCTATCTTCTGTTTACCCAAAATCAAATCACCCACTGCCCTCACTATTCCTGCCATCCAAATTCATAAACTCTCCTTTTTCTCCCTTCATCCCATACCAACTAGCAATATCCAAACGCATCTCAAAAAAACTAAAATTATTAGCTCCCGCTGTTGACAATTTACCACAGGAGTATCTCAGAATTACAGGCAATACCCTTGCATAATCAGTCTCTATTCTGATAAACAAATCCAATACAAAAACAATGTCCCATCTATCTGGAAAATAATCATACCTCTACATAAATTTCAGACAGCCACTCACCTCTCCAACTACCAATCTATAGCAACTTTCCCTCCCCTGTCTAAAATATTAGAAAAACATATATACAACTGACTCATAGCCTGTCTCACCATCAACAATCTCCTGTCCTTTACAAAAAGCAGTTTCTGACCACACCACAAACACAAACACCACCCTACTTAGTTTTACTGAAACAATAAACTCTAATAACGTCAACTTGGTATCCTTTCACTTTTTAGACATGACAAAAGCATTTGACACAGTTTCCCACAAGCATCAGATTAATAAACTAGCCTCCCTATCCGTATCCCAGTCCTCCCTCTTCTGGCTCCACAGCTATCTCTCTCACAGACAATAGACCATAAAAGGAAAACAAGAGCCAGTCCTTCCCTACCTTTCACTGTAGGTGTGCATCAAGGTTCAAGTCTACGCCCGCTACTTTTCAGCATTTTCACAAACAACCTTCACAAAGCTAGTAAACTCTCTTCCATTGTTCAATACATTGATAATGCCACCCTTATTTGCTCCAACCCAAGTCACTCACTGCTTCAGTAAATGACACAAGATTCTCTTTTCCATTGTGTCATGGCTAAGAAACTACGAACTACTCCTAAATTCCAAAAAAACAAAGTTAATGCTCGTTACACTAAAATCTTTGCACATACATAAAATATCTTTTAACATTACCTCAGCAAACAATATTAAAACAGAAACTGTATCTAGTTCAAAACCACTATGCATTCTAATAGACAATAACCTAAAATTTTACACATCACCCATTCCATCAAAAACTCATCAAAACTGGGCTTTCTGTACCAAAATGAACATTTTCTCACTGACTCCATTAGAAGAACATTAGCAGTCCCTTACCATCTCCCATCTCTTCTTTACGCATCACCCATACTAATTAATCTGCAGTAGACATGCCACAACAAAACAGCCCAATTTAAATCCAACCCACCTTACCATGCTTATCACTGTATAGCACCAAGGAACTTAAAATGGCAATACTTAAGTAATCACCTTACCTACTCCCAGCTACTTACAGCCCATAAAATAACTCACAAGCTAAATGCCTGCCCCTTATTACAAAATAGTCTTAAACACTACTCCCCACTGAGAAACCTTAAATATTGTACCACAAGCCTCTTCATTACCTCCAAATCCCACAAGCAGCAGATGACTCTCTCTACTATTCCTATATTTCCAGACAATGGAATTCCATCCCCACTACACTAAAACTAATCAGCATTACATCACGTTTTAAGCACACCTAAAATAACACCAAACTTTCACCTGGCTATGTTCATGCTACCATCCTGCCACTTCACTCAACTTAACTTCCTATCCCAAATGTATCACTTTTTCCTATCTCATCTCACAATCCTCCTGCATATCTGTTTCCACGGTTTCATTTGCTTACTATTTTTTCTTCTTACCTATAGTTAGTGGGGAAAAGTGTGAAAGTTCTATTTATGAGGTTAATATGTCTATTATTCCTGTTCAGTTGGAAAAACCGTATGTGTTGTTTCAGTTATAATACTGTAAATAATGTTTAAGGATATTCTTTTATTTTCTTTCTGTAACTTCATTTTCTCTGTAATTCAGAATCTATACAGTTGTCAATTTGATTGTTTTATCTATGCAATGTATAATTACTTTTTTATAGACATATAGTTTTTCTCACCAGGGCCTACACTTAAACTGGGACTGTATGCTCATTCAGACGTTCCTGGCAAACAGAAGGAAATAAATAAATAAATTCTGATTAATAACTCTGGCTGCTTTGCTAGGGATGGCCAGCATCCGTCTCCTCATAGCTTCCATATATTGGCTAAGACTTTTTTCTACCTTTTTTAGGCAAGGCCAGTCATCTCAAATTACCTACATAGCCAATCATAGGTGATTACTAGACTAACAACTCCGGTGGCCATTTTTTAAAGCTATTCATGCTTCTCAAAGCATGTAAGCACCTTAACCATTATGCTAATCCTAACATCCAATGAAAAAAAAAAAATGTTAAGAAAAATGTACTTTTTCAGCTGAGGGATTTAATGCCTACCACCCTTTCAGAGCCTATGCTGAATTAGATGGTGTAGCTAGTGGGTAGCATATCCATGCCACCTCCTGTCTCATAATGCAGGACAAAGACTTTGAACTCCTCCACATCTTTGTTTTACTAAACAAAGCCCATTACCACCTCATTACTGACTACCATACCCCTTCCATTAACCTGGTGAGCCACAAGACATATCTAAATAAACTGGCATTCCTCCCTATAGATCACAACTCTATCCTACTGGGTGACTTTAACTACCCCATCATTAACTGGGGGAATCTATACTACTTCAAATAAGTCTGCACATAGTTTTTTGAATATCATTAATGCCAAATCCTTTACCCAACTTTTTCAAACCCTAGTGAGGATCTCAAAAGCATTAGATCTGGTTCTTGAACTCACGATCAGCTCTGTTTCCTGATCAACTGCCATATAACATGACATAAAGCCAGCCATAGCTATCCTTGGTCTGAACAGAATGTGCACCTCTTTATAGCCTTACACTTTTTGGCTGTTTAAAGACTGTGCCTGGGATTCATAAAGGTTACTATTGAGTGTTCACTGCGTACACTTAGTGGGCACTGTATTCAGGAACATCCCTACCACATTACTTTTGTGTCTATTCACTTAGAAAGTCTACAATAAGTGTATACTTAGTGTGTACTTAGTGGTAACCTTTATAGGTTCATATGATGATACTAGACTATTGGCTCGGAGACCCTTATAAGCCTAGCCAAGAATTTCACCCATGTTCCCTCAAAGTCAGCACCTGTTTCCTCTGTCCAGCGGGGATACAGGTGGGATCCCAGGTACCATGTCAGCTTGAACAAAAATATCATTTTTTAGTGTATATGCATTAATGAAGATTGCCTACGCCTCTACACATGGACGTGGGGCTTTATCAGAAACATTATTCTTAGCGATTTTTACATAAAACATAGCAAACGCTATTCACAGTTACTAAAGTATAAAATACCTTGCAAGTGGTTTTATGGTATAAATGACTATGCAATACACACACTTAATAGTAAGATGTTGATCAACTGTGGACTCGTTGAGAAAAGAACAGTCTTAGCAAAAATAAAGACAAACAAGAAAAACAAACTGTTATGATGAACAAGTAAAAACAACATTAATATTTATGAAATGAAACAATACTCAAGATTAAAATAACAGAAAGGAACACCTGCAATGACAAATATATAAAAAATTTACAAAACGAATTTCCATTGTATCACCACTTTTTACCCTTTAATAAAGGTAAGAAAACAGCAACCGCATATTTGCCTATGCTATTACTGATCTAATGAAATAAGAAATCAACTTTTTCCTATAAAGCAGGCAATAATTTAAAAGCAATATTGCATAACCAAAAATGTTAAAAATATTGTAAACAGAAATTTAACTCTTTTAAACTAATGGCACACAGGGGTGGTCTTTTTGATTTCTGACAGAGCACAGCATTCAGTTAAGTAACAATCACCTGTACATAAATACCTCTCAACTGGCCAGATTTTCGCAGAATGTCCTGATTTCTGCCTCACATTTTTGGTCAATTTCTCATTAAATTTGTGATTTTTGGGTAAACCACTATGGATTGAACTCAGTAATAACATGCATTTGGGTTCCAGACTTCATAGCCTTCAGAAAATGTATGTTAACATAACTCCTGTTATTCTAGCAAAGAATTGTAAAGAATGTTACCATTTCACACACACACACACACACACACACACACACACACACACACACACACACACAAACTTATAGGACCATAGGAGGTTACTAGGCTAATGGCCCTGGGGCCCTTACAAGCCTAGCCAAGAGTTTATCCCCAAAAAGAAACATCAGTCAGCATCTGTCACTCCTGTCAATGAGTGACACAGGTGGAACTCCTAGGACAAATTTGTGGTTTCCCATTCACTCATCAAGGTTGCGCTTGAAGAGGGTCAAGGAGGTGCTCTGTTTGATGTGCTTGGGAATTCTATTCCAGAGACAGGGCAGCTTCTGGGAGACAAACCTGTCTCTCCAGCAGGTTTTGTTGATGTTGCATATTAGATTCAGGCCTTTTGAGTCGGAAGTGTGTGAGGAGTTAGACTTATGGATATGGAGAATCTCTAGTAGGACAAGGTCCGAGATTGCCTTGTAGGAGAGACACAGATCACCTCTGAGCATTCTGTATGATACCAAGTAGAGGGATAGTGATTTGAGCCTGTCTGCATAGGACAGGTGTTGGAAGCAGAGTTGCAAGTAAAAAACTCCAGTCACTCACAGCTACAGGCAATAAAAGTCTCCAAAATTCAATACAAATCCAAGATAAGGTCAAATCCGGTAAAAAATAATCCAAAGGCTAAGTAATGTCAAAGATTTAATAGAAAAGTGAGTGCTTTCAAGGTGCACCTGTCCGCTTCATCAGACTTTAAAAATAAATATGGTACAGAAATCTGTTTAAATACTGTAAGTAATCAATCACAGCTCTAAGAAGCATATTCATTAAGAATTAAACGTGTATACACACACAATAAAAAAATGACATTCTAAAACACAGGGTTAATTCATTTTCATTTCAGTGTTTAAGTGCATGTGCTTTTAAGAAAGGTTTAAGGGAAACTTTACTATTTAAACCAGGCAACCTGTCTGCTTTAAAGAACATTATCCATCTTTGTTCATTTGCTTCTGTAATGTTCTTTATGTCCCTTCTTCTCATATTCTCATGTATAACTTCCAGGACAAAGAATTTAAAAAACATGTTCATTGCCCTTTTCCATGACATGTAGTGCTAATGCACTTTCTGACTTCTTGTTTTTAATGTCTCTTAAGTGTTCCAGTATTCTTTCTTTAAGGCTACCATTCATCTTACCTATATAAAACACATAGCATACAGTACAGAAAGTAAAATAAATACATGTTTTTTGTTGTTCAGTCTGCATAAAAATTAAATTCTACCCTTACATCTAATTGATGGTGTGTAATGTGACTGCCACTAAAAATGTGTTTATATGCAAAGCAATTTCTTCAGGAATATGTGCCTACCCTGTCAGAATATATAAATCTCTTATCACTGCTGGCTTTATAACACAAATGTCTCTTCAGTGATTTGTTATTAATAAAAGAAAAACTTGTCTGGGGTGTTAGTTCATCTTTCAATTCATCTATTTTACGCAAAATATTCCAGTTTCTTTTTATTATGGCAAGAAAGTACCTATATCATTGGAATATGGTAGTGTTACTCTAAGAAAGTTGTTGTTACTATAATTATCTGTCTCTAACCTCATATTATTTTCTGGTATTTCTTCATGTTGACCATAATATGATTTACATCTAGTAACCCTATGAACCCATGCATTACTTTTGCAATTGTCTGTATCTATCTCTTTATAACCTCTATCAAGGAATTCCTGTTTCGGGTCTAACAGAGCTAATTTTAGTTGTAAATCATCATTGTGCAAGCGCATGACCCTATACATTTGTCCCTTAAGTACATTGCATTTTACGTGGTTGGGGTGCATACTCTTATTATGTAGCAAGTTGTTCTTTCTCATGGGTTTTCTATATAGGCTAGTTTTAATTTCTTGTAGTGCGTCTTTATTCACCTTAACATCTAAAAAAAATCTATCTCTTGATTTGAATATTTATAAGTGAATTTCAAAAAATAGGTGGTCTAATGTAAATATGTAATAAATTCCTTTAATTTCTGTTCTGTATTATTATTCCATAACATAAAAATATCATCCAAGAAATGAACGTACCATTTTATGGAATCTTTATAGTTTTCGTTTCAGAGAATTTCATTAGTTTCCCAATGTGCCAGGACCAGGTTGGCGTAGCTGTTGCACAAGGTGTGCCCAAAGGTACGCCAGCCTTTTGTAGAAAGAATTCACTATCAAAGGTAAACACATTATTCTCCAAAATAATTTCTAATAATGCACATAATAGCCTAACTTTATTAGAGTTCACACCCTTTTGGGTCAGAAATGTTCTTATATAATTTATGCCCCAAGTATTAGGTATCACTGTAAAGAGCGATTCAATGTCTAAGGCCACAAACATGTATTCACCTTGTATATCTGACATTTTAGAATATAAATTCTACATGGACATCTTTGTGTCTCTAAGCACAGTATTATAACGTTCAAGAAAAGGATGCAGGTTTTTTCTACAAATAGAGGGAGGGGCTTCATAGCCCAGCCTCTACTAGAAACTATTGGTCGCATTGGTGGTATGGTGAAATGCTTATTTATTTTAGGTAGACCATACATGTTTGCTACCAGTGGATATTCAACAGTAAAATATTTAAACAAGTGTTCTGATATCATACCTGTAATTAATAAATCAAACACCAGAAATGAAATTTTGTCAATAATCCCTTTCACAGTGGTTCTAGAAATACAAATATATGTGTTCTCATCATTTAAAAGACTTTGCATTTGATGTAAATACAAATCTCTATCTAGTACTACAACTCCCCCACCTTTGTCAGCGGGTCTAATTTCTATGCATGACATTTCCTTCAATTCATACAGGGCCTGGTATTCCATTTGAGACATGTTAAAATAATCAGTTTTAGTACCTTTACAGAATGCTTCCCTAATCTAATTTGCACATACTTCTAAGAAAGTTTCTATAATAGAATGTGGTGGGGGCTGTATGTACTTGGTTTCTTAAAGACTTCATAACAGTTATTATTACCTTTAAACATAGTATGCAGGGTAAGCTTTCTACCAAACAATTTCAATTCTCTCAATATGTCAACCATATTTGTTCTCTAAGAAGGTATAAAGTTTAAACCTTTAGCCAATAACAGCATATGTGCTTCAGACAATAAAACAGAAGAAATATTTATTACTGAACCTGATTGTGTCATTTCCAGCTCTTCCCTTTCCCTATTGGGTCGTTCACACTGTTCAAGCGCTGGATTCTGCCCTTCCTTATATGACTCCTCGATCGTTCCCTTATAGGTAATGGATTCTTCAATAAAAAACTGTTCCCTTGCGAGATATTGTGAATAGCATCTCTTAGTGGTGTTGGAGGCCATGGATTCTCTTTGTAAGGTATTTCAGTGGCCTTTCCATTTGGTGCAGATGTTTGGATAGATACATCCCAAATGGGGTGTTATACTCAATTATTGGTCTAATAAGGGAGGAGTATAGAGAGGAAATAACCTCATTTTTTTCTGGATGCAATCCCTTTACTTATGAGATGAACAAAGTAAAACACTTTTCTGACCACTGCCACTACATGATGGTCAAATATGAGGTTATCAACCTGAGTTTCCAGGTCTCTCACCACAGGTTGTGTGCTTAGGGGGTTGCCGTTTATCTGGTAATCATTAGGGGTTGTGTTTTTGCTGAATGGTATAATGATACATTTTTTTTTGCATTTAGCTTGAGGCCATGACTTTGTCATGAGTCATTAGTTTCTGTGAGACCATCTTGCAGTATGTTAATATAATTTGGGGAGTCAATGACAGCACCCAACTTACAATCATCAGCAAACATGGTCAGCCACAGACCTTTTGTCTTTGTCTGGACCTCTGAGAAATAGATGCCAAACAGTAGTGGTCCCAGGACAGATACCTGGGGAACTCCACTAGTGACAGGTGCGCTATCGGAGGAGGAGGTGCCTATTTTGACTTTGACAGTCATGTTGGTTAGCCAGTTGGCCACGCACCTGATGAGACAAGGATTTAATCTAAGTTTTGTTAGCTTTTTGATGATACCAGGGTGGGGGATTGTGTCAAAGCCCTTGGCCAAGTCAAGGTAAGATGTATGCACTGACTTTCCCTCATCCAAGGCCTTGTTGACAGATTCAAAGAAGTCGACCAGGCTCAACAGGCAAGATCTGACCTTGACGAATCCGAACTGTGTGGGGTCAAGTGCTTGGAGATTGCCTAAGTCCTTGTTTATGAGATCCATAATAATATGCTCATTGGCTTTACAGATCAGACTTGTCAAGCTAATGGGGCGATAGTTTCATGCTCATTAGTGGCACCACCTTTGTACAAGGGGATGACAATGGCAGTTCTCCACTCTGCTGAAATGAAGCCTGTACTTAGGCTATGGTTTAATAGGGTGCTCAATGACAAAGCCAGTTCTTGCTGGACATGGTGCAGAATACATCCTGGGATACTATCAGGTCCCATGAAAGCTGTGCTCTTTGTCTTGGATAGGGTCTGTAACACTTGATCTATGGAGATGTGAAGTGCGGGAAAAGTATATGGGATGTTGAAAGGGTCTTTGGGGGGACAGGTGGGTGAAGTTTGTGATGAACCTATCTAATAGCAGGTTGCAAGTCAACAGGATCAGTGTAAGTGATACTGTTAAGTACTAATTAGGAACAAACCTGGGCTTTGCCGTGGAGGTTCCTGATGTAACTGAAGAAGACATTATGGTTTCTCTTTGTTTTGGAGGCTAGTTTCCATTCATAATTGGCCTTAAAGGTTTTCACTAGTGACCTAACTTACTTGTTGAGGCTAAAAGGGGCATTTTTCCAATTTGGAATTTGTTCTTTTTTACTTCTGGACAACAGTTTCTTCCTTTTGTTGTAAAGCCTGTTGATAGAGGATGTCCACCAAACAGGTCTGTGTTTCCTTGAGGAGCAGGTTTTAGTTCTATTGGGTATTGCTGAGTCTATGCAGCTGTACAGCTGCTTGCATACTGCATTGGTGTACTGTTCAGCATAGTTGTCTGCATCCTCTGAAGGGGGCGGTGGTGTGAAGCTACAGATACCCTCCCTTAGGAGGTTGTAGTCAGCTTTTGAAAAGTGTTTTAGCCTGATTACGGCTGGGAGGGTGGTTGGGTAGGACGGAGACTTCACATGAGACAATGCAATGATCTGATCTTACCAGGGAAGAACATACTATGGGAGCTGTGCAGCGGTCACCCATGTTGGTGAGAACCAAGTCAAGAATGTTATCTCCCCTTGTGGGGATGAGACAAGGTGGTCTAGTGCATTAGAACTGATGAAGTTGAGGAATCATTGAGAGTGCATTAATGCAAAAATATTTCACTCATTACAGTGGGGATTGAATTTGCCATTTTCACACTGCAATGCAGTCTTAGAGTTGGTATATGTAATTAGCAAGGGGTTGGGGTGTGTAGCGGGGCTTGTCTCCTGTAAAAAATTTTTTTTTAATCAACTGCTGATTGAAAAATTGTGCTTGATCAACTACCATTCAATGACATTAAGTTTTGATCAGCTATCATAGATCCAATTATCACAGCTGACAAAATGATATACAAACCCTCATACTGCCCTGCTCTCTCACCCATCCTCATCCACTAACACCCCAACAGGCCACTTAGATCTGAAAACCAACTAGTACTACAAGTAAACAAACCTAAACTCCTTGCTGGCAACATGCTTTATTCCTTCTCTGTCGCCAAGCTTTGGAACTCTTTACCTTCAGCTTTCAGAATCTCTAGTTCAGTCACATCCTTCAAAAAGGGATTGCGATTTACACCTCTCTTCCCTCTGGCAATGCACATGCCTCTATTCTCATTTTTCCATAACCTGAATGCATGCATTCTAAATTTATTCACACACTATCTTACACCCCTCCCCTCTGCAAACTCATTCGTACTCAATATCAAAGCAAACCTCACTAAACTTTTACTTTACTATCCATCTTTTCTACATCACCTGTCACTGCCCCCCTTCCCACCTCTTACTAACCATTTCTCTCAAATACCTGTATATACCACTTAAATATGGTAAGAACTTAATTACTCTTCTAGTTTTGTAACATACTAGTTTTATTCATACGCACATATGATTTGTCTGACACCCTTACAAGTATGATATATTACTATGTGTGCATTATACTTACTTGCTTATATCTGGAAGATGTTTTATATTGTTTTACTGTTTGTTTGTTTTTGGATTCTTATACTGTGGAGCTTTCCTCCCTTGGCCTCCACTGAAAATGTAACAAGATGATGGCAGAAAGGAAAATAAAGCCGCTCGACCAACAACGCTGAAAATGTAGAAAATATTTAATGTTAAGCGCTTTCAACTTCCACTGAAAATGGGTTATTTTGGCCCAGTGGACTTTCCCAGTAAACAAATGCCAATAATATATATATATATATATATATATATATATATATATATATATATATATATATATATATATATATATATACGTAGGCGGAGTAATTCATAGATATTAGTACACTGATACATGGTGCCACCCTTACACTATTACAGTAATTCATACATAGCCTACCCTGACACTATCACATTAATTCATAAGTTAGTGCACTAAGACATGCTTCCTACCCTAACATTATTACAGTAATTCATACATGTTAGTACACCAAAATGTTAGTGCACTAAACCATTCTACATATCATGACAATATTACAGTAATTCATATATATTAGTGAAGTAAAGCATGTTACATTTTCTGGCATTTTTACAGTAATTTGTTATATGTTTGTACATTAAAACAAGTTATATATCTTGATATTATTACAGTAGTTTATACATGTTAATACGCTAAAACACACTGCCTAGTCTGATACTATCACATTAATTCATAAGTCAGTGTACTAAGACATTCTTCGGGTTCCTATTGCAAAATCAAACGTTGAGAACACCGAATACTGGAAGGCCGAACTTGGTAGTTCGAAAGTTGAGAATGTCGAAGCCGTGGAAACCCGAGTTCTTTCCCAGGGAAAGAATTCAGTTGGCCGTTTCTGCGGCTTTGGCATTTTCAGACCGGGTCAAGGTAAGTGTATGAATGGGTAGTGATGGACTTTAGGGTTAGGGCGCAGGTCAGGTAAGTATGCGATAGTGACAGACTTTAGGGTTAGAGCGTGGGTCAGGTAAGTGTGTGATAGTGACGGACTTTAGGATTAGGGCGTGGGTCAGATAAGTGTGCGATAGTGACAGACTTTAGGGTTAGAGTGTGGGTCATTTAAGTGTGTGGTTGTGACAGACTTTAGGGTTAGGGCACGGGTCAGGAAAGTGTGTGGTAGTGATGGACTTTAGGGTTAGGGCTGGGTTAAGGATAGTGCATAGATAGTGGTGTATGTTAGGTTTAGTGTAGGTTTTGAAGGTGATTGGTGTGATTGTGTTATGTGTGTGTTTTTTGGAACAGCAAATTGTTTCCCTGGGAAACAATTTGCTGTTTTGAAGGGTCGATGTTATCCAGATTCGATCTTCCAAGTTCAAACTTAATGGTGTTCGACATTTTGGAAGTTCGATTTCGTGATATAGACCCCATGCTTTCTACCATGACATTATATTAGCAATTCATACAAATTAGTACACTAAACCATGTTACATATCTTGACAATATTACATTAAATAATTCATGTTAGTACACTACAGTATGACACCTACCTTGGCATTATTACAGTAATTCATACCTGTTAGTACACTAAAACACATTACCTACCCTAACACTACTACAGTAATTTATACGTTAGTACATTAAAATATGCTTCCTAGCCTGTCATTCTTCTTCTTCTGGCTTTTCCCAGTTAGGGGTCGCCACAGTGGATCACCAGTCTGCTCATGATTGGCAGTGGAATTTGATGGTGTCGAGTTGCCAGCCCGGTGCCCAACCTTCCACAGAAGGCACACACATACACACACTCACACCTAGGGCCAATTTAGAGTGTCCAGTCCAACTACAGCATGTCTTTGGGATGTGGGAGGAAACTGGAGCACCCGGAGGAAACCCACACAACCACAGGGAGGACATGCAGACTCCGCACAGAAGGCACCCCAGCCAAAGATCGAACCGGAGAACCTCTTGCTGTGAGGTGGCAACACTAACTGCTGCACCACAGTGGCTGTCCTGCTTCCTAGCCTGTCATTATTACAGTAATTCATACATGCCAGTACACTAAAACATCCAACCTACTATGACATTATTATAGTAATTCATGCATTAGTACAATAATATATGCTACCTACCTTGACACTATCACTGTATTTCATATAAGTTAGTGCATTAAAACATTATTTGCCCTGACATTATTATACTGATTCATAAATGTTAGTACACTAAAACATGCTAGCTACCCTGACAGTATTACAGTAATTTATACATTAGTACAATAATACATAATACCTTTCCTGCCACTATTACAGTAATTCATACATTAGTACATGCTACCTAGCTTGACACCATTACTGCAACTGACATATTACTACACTAAAACATACTACTAACCCTGACACTATTAAAGTAATTCATAAGAGGCAATCTTTGCTTGACTTACAAAGCCATGTCTGACCCAGCTCTGTTAGAAATGCTAGATCCAAAGAAATCTCAATCCCTCTGCACCACATGCTCCAGAGACCTAAACCTCATTATCACAGTCAACAGAACATGCTGGAAGGACAGGTTCATAATGCAGAGACTGCCCATGCTCTGGAATAGACTTCCCATACATATCAAGCAGAGCACCTCACTGGCCCTCGTCAAAAGAAATCTTGATGAGTGGATGGGAAATAGAAAGTTCACCCCGGGGATCACTCCAGTGGCTCTGCTTGATAGAGGCACTGGGAACTAACGTTGGGTGGCACGATGCCAGGGCACTTCTATGGATTAGCCATGTAAAGACTCCAAGACCATTAGCCTAGTACACACCTATGAACCTATAAGTTAGTACATGCTATCTATCTGGACACTATTACAGTAATTAACACATTACTATACCAAAACATGCTACTAACCCTGACACTATCACAGTAATTCATACATTAGAACATGATACCTACCTTGACACCATTACAGTAATTGACATTTATTTATTTAAGTTTGATGACCGTGGAAGTCCACTGGGCCAAGAAGAGCCCATTTTCAGTGGAGGCCCGGGGAGAAAAGCTCCACAATAATTGCAAGTTACATTTCACATGTTACAAAAGGACATAGTTCATACAGCTAATTAAACATTTACAGATAAGCTCCATGATATTTGCAATTGGCTTGTCACAATGTTACAAAAATGAAAAGACATAATTCAATACAGAAATTTCAACATTTACATAAAGTGAATATTTTTGTTGTAAACTCAATTGTAGGTTTAACATTTCAAAATATATCGCTACTAGCCATTAGTAGGTTAGGAAAATATTATGCATGGAGAGGGTAATAGTATATTTGAGATTGGAGGGTATAGTACAATAGATGTTAAAGAGAAAATTAGTTTTTAGTAGGGGAGGGATTGTTTTGGGTGGGGTGAAGTAATAGTAGAGGTAGTTGGATGAATCAGTGCAAGGTGGAATGGGGGGGGGGTTAAGTTGGATTGTGGCAAGGGCATTCTCATTTGGAAGAAAGATGAGATAGTAGCTGAGATTTGAAATTTGTATGGTTAGGTAGGTTACATAGGTGTGTAGGGAGAGAGTTCCACTGTTTAGCTAAGGAGTGGGACAGCAGTAGATGGCCAGGAGGTCGTGCAGGTTTGTGGACCTGAAGGAGATTTTATTTTTTGGATCCAAGTGAGCGGTTAGAAATGTAAGGTTTTAAGGAAGTAGCGAGAGCTGGGCAGTTGTCAGGTTAAAGATGAGTTTGTGGGCAATGGTGAGTCGTATGTAACTGAGGTAGTTGGGTAGTTCAAGCCAGCTGAGGGTGAGGAGGGAGTGGCAGAAGTGGGATGAGTTTTTTTGAATTGGTTGCAAATTTGGAGATCTTGTGGTAACAGGATTCAAGTTTGGACCAAAGGCCAAGATGGAGATCAGTGAAAAGACATGCTACTATACTAAAACATGTTATTAACCCTGACACTATTAAAGTAATTCATATGTTAGTACATGCGACCTACACTGATACTTACAGTAATTCATACATTACTGCACTAAAACATGCTACTAACCCTGACACTATTAAAGTAATTCATATGTTAGTACATGCGACCTACACTGATACTTACAGTAATTCATACATTACTACACTTAAACATGCTACTATTACTGTAATTCATACATGCTAGTGTGTTATAACAAGTACCTACCCTGAAATTATTATACTGATTCATACGTTAGTACACTGAAACATGCTACTAACCCTGACACTATTAAAATAATTCATATGTTAGTGCATGCTACCTACACTGATACTTACAGAAATTCATACATTACAACACTAAAACATGTTACCTAACCCTGACACTATTAAAGTAATTCATGTTAGTGCATGCTACCTACACTGATGCTTACAGTAATTCATACATTAGTACACTAAAACATACTACTAACCCTGGCACTATTAAAGTAATTCATATGTTAGTACATGCGACCTACACTGATACTTACAGTAATTCATACATTACTGCACTAAAACATACTACTAACCCTGGAACTATTAAAGTAATTCATATATTAGTACATGCGACCTACACTGATACTTACAGTAATTCATACATTACTACACTTAAACATGCTACTATTACTGTAATTCATACATGCTAGTGTGTTATAACAAGTACCTACCCTGAAATTATTATACTGATTCATACATGTTAGTACACTAAAACATGTTAGTAACCCTGACACTATTAACATAATTCATATGTTAGTACATGCTACCTACACTGATACTTACAGTAATTCATACATTACTACACTAAAACATACTACTAACCCTGATACTATTAAAGTAATTCATATGTTACTACATGCTACCTACACTGATACTTACAGTAATTCATACATTACAACACTAAAACATACTACTAACCCTGATACTATTAAAGTAATTCATGTTAGTGCATGCTACCTACACTGATACTTACAGTAATTCATACATTAGTACACTAAAACATGCTACTAACCCTGGCACTATTAAAGTAATTCATATGTTAGTACATGCTACCTACACTGATACTTACAGTAATTCATACATTACTGCATTAAAACATGCTACTAACCCTGACACTGTTAAAGTAATTCATATGTTAGTACATGCTACCTACACTGATAATTACAGTAATTCATACATTACTACACTAAAACATACTACTAACCCTGATACTATTAAAGTAATTCATATGTTAGTACATACTGCCTACCTTGATACAATTACAGTAACTGACACATTGCTACACTAAAGCATGCTACTGACCCTGACACTATTAAAGTAAATCATACATTTGTACAATAATACATGCTACCAACCCTGACACTATCATAAAAATTTATATTAATATGCTACCTACACTGACATTATTATAGTAATCCATACATTAGTACATGCTACCTACCTAGACACTAGTACAGTAATGCGTACATGATAGTACATGAAAACGTGCTTCCTACCCTCACACTATTATAGTTAATCATGCCTGTTAGTACAATAATACATACTCCTTCCCCGGACACTATTACATTAACTCATACATGCCATTGTACTGAAACGTGTTGCTTACCCTGACACTTTTCCAGTAATTCATACATATTAATATATTAAAACATGTTGCATACCGTGACACTATTCCAGTAATTCATACATTTTAGTTCACTGAAACATGATACCTAACCTGACATTATTATACTAATTCACAGATGTGTTAATAAACTGAAAAATGCTGCCAAATGTAATTATTATAGTAACTGTTAGCTATCTTAATATACTGAAACATGCTACCCACAGTTACACTGTTATAGTAACCCATAGACATGTTAACTTGCTGAAAACGATACACACTTTGACAGTAGAATCACACATCTGTAGTTGTATTAATACATTGAATACAACAATGTTTTAATACATTGAAATATGTTGTCTAGCTTGACACTTTTATAATTAAATTGATAGCTGTTATGGTGCAATGAAACTTACTGCCAACTTTGTAATTATTATAGCAATGTCTAGATTAGTTATTACCCTGAAACATACTGGCAATGCAGAGACTATTGTAACAATTCACAGAAGGGTTATTAACCTGATACACACTGCCTATTCAGAGACTATTGTAGTAAATCATAGATGAGACAGTACACTGAAACTCACTTCCTATCATGAGATTTTGGGTTTTGTACACTTTTGGTTTAGTCATTCCTAGATTGATTAGCACCCTGAAACATACTGCTTACACTGAGAGAACTGCAGAAATTCATACATGGGAGAGTACATTAAAATATATTACCTATCATGTCAATATTACAGTAATTCTTAGATGGGTTAGTACCTTGAAAAATACTATCCTATGAAGATTGTAGTAGTTTATACATGAGATAGTACACTAAAATATAATTCCTATCATGTCACAATTACCATAATTCTTAGATGGGAATAACTCTGTGACATCCTACCTACACTGAGAAGATTGTAGTAATTCATACATGGGATAGTGTACTAAAATATACTGCCTATCATGTCACTGTTACAGTAATTCTTAGATTGGAATAACCCTGAGACATCCTGCCTACCCTGGGAAGATTGTAGTAAGTCATACATGGCATAGAACCTTAAAATATAGTACCTGTCTAGTCACTATTAGAGTAATTCTTAGACTGGTTAGTAAACTGAAACATACTGCTGGTTCAGAGATGATTGTAGTAATTCATACATAGGATAGTACACTAAAATATACTGCCTATCACATCACTATTACAGTATTTCATAGATGGGATTGTACCCTGAAACATACTGCTTAGACTGAGAACATCATACAAATTCATACATGGGATAGTACACTAAAATATACTGCCTATCACATCACTATTACAGTATCTCATAGATGGGATTGTACCCTGAAACATACTGCTTAGACTGAGAACATCATACAAATTCATACATGGGATAGTACACTAAAATATACTGCCTATCACATCACTATTACAGTATTTCATAGATGGGATTGTACCCTGAAACATACTGCTTACACTGAGAACATCATACTAATTCATACATGGGATAGTACACTAAAATCTATTGTCTATCCTGCTGTTATAACAGAACTTTTTAGAAGGGATAGTAAACTGAAACATACTGACTGTCCTGAGAAGATAGCAGGAATTCATATACAGGACAGTACACTTAAATATATTCCCTATCCTGTCTCTATTATAATAATTCTTAGATGAGTTAGTACTTCCTGTCCTCAGAAGATTGTAGGAATTCATACATGGGATACTACAATAAAAAATATTGACAATCGTGTCACAGTTACAGTAATTCTTAGATGGGTTAGTACCTGGAAACATACTGCCTACCTTGAGAAGATTGTAGGAATTTATACATGGGATATTACACTAAGATATATTGCCTATCACATCACTATTACATTACTTATTAGATGGGTTAGTACCCAGAAACATACTGCCCAGAAACATACTGCCAAATATAAGATTGTAATAATTCCTTCACAGGATAATACACAAAAATATACTGCCTATCATGTCACTATTACTGTAATTCTCAGATAGTACCTTGAAAGTTACTATCTGTCATGACAAGAGTTTAATAATTTATACATTGGATAATACAGTACAAATACTGCATACCCTGTCATTGTTTCAGTAATTTTTAGATGGGTTAGTACCTTGAAATATACTGCCAGCCGTGAGAAGATTGCAGTAATTCATGCTGAGATCTTCTTCTTTCATCTTTTCCCAGTTAGGGGTCACCACAGTGGATCACCTGTCCAGTCATGATTGGCAGTGGAGTTTTACGGTGTCGAGTTGCCAGTCTGGCGCCCAACCTTTAACACAAGGAACACACACACACACACACACACACACACACACATGCACTCACACCTAGGGCCAATTTAGAGTATCCAATCCACCTAAAGCATTTCTTTGGGATGTGGGAGGAAACCGGAGCACCCGGGAGAAACCCACGTGACCACAGGGAGGACATGCAGACTCAGCACAGAAGGCACCCAAGCTACAGATCAAACCGGGGTACCTTTTTCTGTGAAGCGACAACACAAACCGATGCACCACTATGTAATGTACTAAAATATACTGCCTATCATGTTATTATTACAATAATTGTTAGTTGAGTTAGTACTCTGAATACTACTACGTACTGTGAGAAAATTGTAGAAATTCATACATGGGATAATACCCTAAACAGTAATTCTTAGATAGGTTGGTACCCTAAAACATACTTATTACATTGAGAAGTTTGAACTAATTCAAACAAGGAATGGTAAACTAAAATATCCTATCTCTCTTGTCATTATTGCAGAGATTCACTGAGCAACAAGTTTGTAAGGTAAGCAGCATTTACGCATTTAGTTAGGACTATTTAGGTCTACCTTATTTTATTATAGCTGTTAAACCACCCAGGACTATTGCTGCTCAGAGAGCATCTGCTTTGGTGTTGGGCAGGATCACTGGTTAGGTTAGCTACAGCTTACACCAAGTAAGCACCCTTCCCTCATCCAGTTACAAACACCCTCCACTCCTATCCTTTCAAGTACATATTAGTACCTGCAATCATAGATGAACACTTTAATACTATCTCAGCATCCAACTTGGTGGACATAGGCATTGTGAGGCAAAGTAATGACTGCTTCATGTACACTGACAACCACTTAATTTTCAAACAAAAAAATACAGTATGCAAGAGATGTAGTTACACATTGCCACTGGTTGTCAGTAATTCACACACATCACACACTGCACCCACAAATGACCACACACATAGACCCACATATGTGGAGGTGGTCACATGTAACATTCCCAAACTTCAAAGGCGTCTCAGGTGCAGACCTCAAAAACTGCATTCAGACAAACAAAACAATCCCCATCACAACTCGTAAAGCCACATCTCATTGTGTCTCAACCACCAAGTTCATAAAGCAAACCATTGCACAACCCAGTAGTCTGGTTATAGAAGACTCCATTGTAAGACACACTGGTGTCCCTCTTACCAGGCTGGATCAAAGAAAATTACATTTAGGTGCCTGTGAGGAACCAGGATTCACCATATCACACAAGCATTCAGGTCACTTACCCCTAACTACCAGTATGACTCAGTCATAGTCCATGTGGGCATGAATGACCTGAGACATACCTCCCTGGACTATATGAAGAGAAAAATTATTGAGTTCTCAGAATATGTGTCACAGGCAGGTATAACCTAGCATTGAGCAGCATTCTACTGTCTCCAAGCATGATGCCACAATATGAGCAGAAAATGATCGACTTTAACAATTGGCTAGAATACTGGTGTTATTTCAAAGGGATCCAATTCTTGTCATCCTTGGAGGACATGATTGATGGGCCACACTGCTTTGCCAGGGATGGTCTTCACCTGTTATCTCTTGGCTTTTGGATATTGGCCAAAACATTATTCATCCCTATAGTGCAGTGATGGTGAACCTTTTGGGCTTGGCGTGTCAAAAATTTGGAAAATGGCTATCTTGACTCTGCTGGCTGGCATGTCACCTACCCCCCCCCCCCCCCATGAACAAAAGAGAAACAATTCTTAACATATTCATTTATTTAAAAAAAATACAGTCCAATTATGTGTGTTGCTATGTATTATAAAAGTAAAAGAAAATCAGTCTTACAATAGAGAAAACAATATGATAATGGGCTTAAAATAGTGCACAAAAAATTACCCTACTTTTTTATAGTAATTTTGAATTGAACTGCAAAAAAATGGAATACGCTGCATTTGATTTGATTAACATCAATTAATGACCTTATTGCTGCAGAGTTTTAATAGGTAAGTGCAGGGTCACATATTTCTTGCATTTTTGTTCATTCAGTTTCCTTGATAGCTCGGGTGTTGGTGAACGCTGGTGTGTCACCCAAAACCTCATGGCGTGTCACCTTTGACACGCATGTCATATGTTCGCCATCACTGCTGTAGTGCCTATTTTAGCCACTGCCAAACAGACAAACCTTACAAAATAACAAAAGCTACTGAGAACAAGCTAAAGGTGTTACTGCTCAATGTTATAAGTCTCAGCAAGAAACTGCACTCTTTGGAAGCTCTCCTCACCCTGGAGAATGCTGACATCTGTGCAGTTTCTGACACATGGCTCAAAACCAAGGAAAGTACTCCAGCAGTGCATGGATATAACACCTTTCATACATTTTGACCACCCACTGAACATGAAAGAGCAAAGGGTGGAGGTGTATCTATCTACATAAAGGATCAAACAATATGACATGCTTGAGCTGCTCCATGTCTAACTAGCCATGGGAAAAATTCATTACCATATTCTTACTAACTACATGTCCACCACCATGAACCAGGAACATCCAACCCAGTAACATATGCATGGATGATTTTAACCACCTCTCCATTAATTGGGAGGTATACACTATCCCTAACATGCAGGCCAAAATATTTCCTGACTTTGTAAATTCAAATGCCCTGGAACAGTTAATCTGTACTCTCAATAGGGGAACAAATATCCTAGATCTGATATGCACAAATTTGGAAGAGTGCTGCAACCCCCCTAGTGTCATGTCCTCACTGGTAAGATCAGATCAAAAAGCAGTGTCCCTTAAAATAAAGGTAGAATTAGTCCCCCCACCTAATGCCCCAAAATGTAAGAACTTCTCTAAGATAAATTGCCCCCTATTAAAGAACGGCGTGTCTAGTTTTCAAGCTTCTCCATATCCAGAATTTTTCAAGCTTCTCCAAATGCAGAAAACACAGAAACCTATGTAGAGATGTACGCAAAAACCATGTACAACCATATAAACAACTGCATAAACAAGCCACCATGGTGGACCCTTGGAGTAATAGGTTGTGCAACAAAAGAAATAAAGCCTATCAAGAAGTAAGAGGAAATATGCAAAACATAGTAAAAAGTCCTTCATTAGTCGAAACAAGTGAATCAGGGAACTAGTCTAGTCTCTGAAATCAGATTTTGAGGTGAAGATAGCCTTCAAAGCTAAAGATAAGCATAAGGCATTCAGTTCATATCTGCAATTTTAAGGGCAGCTTCCAACAATGGGCAGAATTAGTTGTACATGGCATCACCTATACTCAGAAAGTAGATATGGGAAATCTGCTGGCTGACAAATTCCACTCAAATTTCACCTCCCCACTACCACCAGTTCTCCCCAAGAAATACCCTCAACCAATCCACCAGCAATTATCACCAAATGACAAGTTGCCACTACACTCTCTAAAGGTAAGAATGCACCTTCAATAGGGCTTGTTGATTTGTTGATATACCACTTTACCTGTTAAAAAACTTAAATCAGGACTTACCAGGCCCATTAGAATATGTTTTTAACCACACCCTCTGGACTGGCTTTATCCCAGTGGAGTGGAGGGCAACAACAGTCATCTGTCTACATAAAGGGGGGGATATCCACTAACTCAGGAAAATACAGACCCATAAGTTTGACTAGTCTTACATATAAGATCATGGAAAGAATAATCATGGACCTGATAAATAATGGTATAGGAAACTCCAAACACCGGACCTGACCCAATTTGGCTTTGTCAAGGTCATGTCATGCCTGCTGAATCTGGTGGATTTCCTCAATAAAGCCACTAAGGCCATGGATGATGGTGAAACCATACATACCACCTACCTCAAGCTGGCCAAGGCATTTGACACAAGCCCCCACTCTGGTATCAAAAATAAACTCACAAAACTGGAAATAAATCCCTACATCACCAGATGGATAGCCAGTTGGATCATACGCAGAATCCATGTGGTTAAAATTGGTAAATCCAGATCCAGCAAGAGGCCAGTTACTAGTGATGTGCCACAGGGCTCAGTGCTGGGACCACTCACCACTCCTGTTCAGAATATACTTCTCTGAAGTCAAAGCTAATGTGGAAGGACTCTGGGATGACAAAGTCTGTAAACAACTGCAAGATGTGGCAATAATTGAACCCCCCCCCCCCAATGAGGTAGATATCCTTCAGGACGGTCTGGATCAGAAAAATTATTGGTGCCAGAACCATGACCTAAAGCTAAATGTGAAAAAAATGCATTATCATACACTTTGGGAAGTCAAATATAGCTGCAAATTACAACATCAATAGCACACCCCTAAGAGTAGACTCAGAAGTGAGATATCTAAGTGTTCAGATAGAGAGCAACCTGAACCTTGACAGTCATGTGTTCACAGTGGTGAGGAACCCTTCTATGTGTTTCAACTTATAAGTAAAGATATGGCATCCAGATCAAAGGCAATTATAGCCCCACTGTACTCAGCCCTCATCATACCAATAATCACGGACAATGCTCCATTTGGCATGTACTTGGCTAGGCAATTACAGCAGTTGGAGTGACCTCAGAGGTTCTTCACAAAGAAAATACAGGTTGTAAACAGTATGCCCTATATGGATAGACTAAAAGCCATATCTTTTTACTCTGTCTCCTACAGACTATTAAGAGGTGACCTATTCCTGACCTACAAGGGACTCAAAAATGCAGCCCAGATGGAGCTGCAATGCATCCACAAGTCAAACAGCATAAGGGTCAACTGATCTAGGGATCTAAACTTAGTCAGTGACTCAAACAAAAGATGCTGGAGAAACAAATATGTGTCTCAGAGATTGTCCCTTCTTTGGAACAGTCTTCCTATCCACATTACATAGAGCCCTTCCCACGTCCTCTTCATATGCAGTTTGGAACAATATATGGGGAATCACAGATTCACACCAGGGGTAATGCCTATGTCCCCTATGGACAGTAGTAGTCTGTAAGATACACAATGCAGCGGCACAAATCCATGCCATTCTCTTCAACCAAGGGGTCACATATTGGGCAAAATTTGACTGTATTGGTTAGGCTTGAAAGGACTCTTAAGTCATTAGCTTAGTAATCTCCTATGAAGCTATGAAGCTATGAACTTATTCACAGATTGCGTAGTACCCAGAAATGGGTCTATGTTATAACATCTAAGTTCAAAAACTTCGAATGTTATAATATCGAACCCTTTAGCGCGAAAGTTGACAATAGCAAAGCCTCAGAACATCAAAATTTTACCTAGGGTAAGATTTCGGTTGTCCGTGGCTTCACTATTTACAGCAGTGTGGTGCGATAGCTATAGACCGGGTTTAGGGAAGTGAGCGAACAGAGGATACGGATTGGGTTCAGGTAAGTGTGATGCGATGGTTACGGACCAGGTTAAGGTAAGTGAGCGAACGGACTGGGGTAAGGTGAGTGTACAGTAGTTAGGGACTTTAGGGTTAGGGCACGGGTTAGGTGAGTGTGCGGGAGTGACAGACTTTAGGGTTGGGGTGGGTTAAGTGAGTTAGGGTTAGGGCGCGGATCAAGTAAATGTGCGATTGTGTGGACATGAGGGTTAGGGTGGGGTAGGTGAGTTAGGGTTAGGGAGCGGGTAAGGTGAGTGTGCAATAGTTAGGGACCTTAGGTTTAGGGTTGGGTTAAGGTAAGTGAGTATCTAGTGGTGTATGTCTGGTGTAGTGTAGGGTTTCGTGAAGTGTATGTGTGTGGATTATTTGTTTTGGTGTGCTTGAGTTGTGTGTATGTTTGTCAGAACAGCAACATTTTTCCCTGGGAAAAATTCGCTATTCTGACTGTTCAGTTTTCTGGTGTTTCGATTGAATGGGGTTGATATTATAACATTCGATGTTTTTAGACTTTGATGTTATAATATAGACCCCCCCCCCCAGAAACATATGGGCTACAATGAAATGATTCTAGGAATTTATAGATGGGTTAGTACACTAAACTATATTGCCTATCATGTCACTATTACAGTAATTCTTGATGGGTTAGCCTGTCCTAAGAAGATTGTAGTAATTCATGGAATAGTACACTAAAATATGCTGTCAATCATGCCACTATTAAAGTAATTCTTGGACGGGTTACTATCCTAAAACATACTGCCTATCCTGAGAAGATTGCAGTACTGCATAAATTAGACAGTATACTATAATATAATGCCTATCATGTCACTCCTACAGTAATTCTTAGATATGAGTTACCCTGAAATATACTGCATGTCCGGAGAATTATGTAGTAATTCATACATAGAATAGTACACTGCTGATCAATTTACTATTACAGTAATTTTTAGATGGGAAGTGCCCTGAAACACACTGCCTACTGTGAGAATATTGTAGTACATCATAGATGCAATAGTACATTAAAATATACTAACTATCATGTCATTATTACAGTAATTCTTAGATATGAAGTACCCTGAAACATACTTTCTATTCTGAGAAGATGGTAAGCAATTCATACATTGGTTAGTATGCTAAAAAGTACTGCCCGTCATGTAATTATTACAGTAATTCTTAGATGGATAAGAAAAATGAAATATACTGTCAACCCTGAAAAGATTGTAGAAATTAATACATGGAATTGTATATTAAAATATATAGTCTATTATATCACTATTGGGTCTACTTCTGTTCAATGAAAACATGTTTTTGTAAAAAACAGAAGTACAAACCCATTATAGCAAAAGGGCACTTAACCGAAAGTGCTTGTGTTGTGCTACAGTATATTTCCTATCATACCACTATTACAGTAATTTTTAGATGGGTTAATACCCTGAAACATACTGCCAGGTTTAAAAGATTACAGTAATTCATACACGGAATAATACACTAAAATACACTGTTGATCATGTCAATATTACAGTAATTCCTAGATGGATGAGTACCCAGAAAGTACTAACTTCACTGAGAAGATTGTAGAAATTTATACATGGGATAGTACCTTCAGATAGACTACCTATCATGTCAGTGTTACAGTATTTTTAAATGGGTTAGTACTGCCTAGAATGAGAAGTTTGTAGGAATTCATACATGGGATAGTACAGTAAATATACTGCCTATCATGTTACCATTACAGTAATTCTTAGCTGGGTTAGTACCCTGAAACATACTGCCTCTCCTGTAAAGATTATAGGAATTCATACATGCAATAGCACACTAAAATATATTGCCTATCATATTACTATTACAATAATTCAGAGATGTATTAGTATCCAAAAACCTACTGCCTGTCCTGAGAAGTTTGTAGTAATTCATACATGGGTTTGTACATTAAAATATGGTGCTTATTAAGTCATTATACCAATAATTAGATAGTTTAGTACCACTTAACATGCTGCCTACCCTGAGAAGATTGCAGTAATTCATACCCTAAAATATACCATCTATATGGGAGGGTGGCCTAATGGTTAAGATGTTTGCCTTACAAACGCAAGGTGCAGGGTTTGAGTCTCATAAGGGATAATTGGCTAGGCTTAAAATGTCTCACAAGGACAGTTAGCCTAGTACTAATCTATTCTATTCTAATTCACTATTACAGTAATTTGTAGATTGGAAATTCCCTGAAAAGCACTGCCTACAGTGAAAATATTGCAGTGATTCACACACACAGGATAGTAGACTAAACTATATTGGCTATCATGACACTTTTACAGTAATTCTTTGATAGGAAGTATCTTGAGAAATATTGCCTAACCTGAAATGATTGTAGTAATTCATACATTGAATATTCCACTAAAATATACAGTGTACCTTGAAAATATTATGGAAATTCTTAGATGGGCTAGTACCATGAAACACATTGCCTATGCTGAGTAGATTGTACTAATTCATATGTGGGATAGTGCAATAAGGTACACTGCCTATCATGCCATTATTACAGTAATTCATAGATGTGATAGTACCCTGAAACATACAGCCTTCCCTCATAGAATCGCTGCAGTTCATGCATGAGGTAGTTTATTAAAATATATTAGGTCTATGACAGCCGATCAAAAGGTAATTTCTATGAACGGCATATAGATCAAAAATGCCATTAATCGAAGTCAGGTTTGTGGGGGGCGGTGGCCCCCACACCCCCACTAAATATATATTGCAACTCCGAGATCACACTACAGTGAGGAAAGGGCAAATTTTCTAATCTTCACTCTACCACGATCTCACAATACAGCTTTCGAATAATGACATTTTCGATCTATATGTCATTTGCGGAAATTACCTTTTGATCGGCTGTCATAGACCCAAAATATATTACCTATCATGTAACTATTACATTAATTCTTACATAGGAAGTATCCTGAGACACAATGCCTACTCTGAGAAAACTGTAGTAATTATTAATACATGGGGTAGTACACTAAAATACACCACCCATCATGTCACTATTACAGTAGTTTTTACATGGGTTTGAACCTTGAATTATACTGCCTGACCTGAGAAGTTTTTAATAATTCATACATGAAATAGTACAGTAAAATATACTGCCTACCATGTCATTATGGCTGCAATTCTTAGATAGGTTAGTTAACTGAAAATCACTGCATACCCCGAGAAAACTGTAGAATGTCATACAATAGTACACTAAAACATGCAGCCTACCATAGCAATATTATAATAATACTTAGATCGGTTAGTACCCAGAAATATGCTGCCTACACTGAGAAGACAGTAGTAATTAATACAAGAGATAGTACATAAAAATGTACTGTCTATAAGGTCATTTTACAACAACTATTAGATGTATTAGTACCCTGAACCATTCTGCCAAATATGAGAAGATTATAGTAATTCATACTTGGGATAATAAACTAAAATATACTGCCTATCATGTCACTAGTATACTAATTCCGAGATAGGTTAGTAGCTGAAGCATGCTTCCTGTCCTGTAACTCATACTTGGGAAAGTACAATAAAATATACTGCCTATTATGTCACTATTAATTGAGAGATGGGACAGTACCCTGCAGAAGAAGGCTGTAGTGATTCATATATGGATAGTACACTAAAAATACTACATATCATGTCATTATTGTATTAATTCATAGATGGGCTTGTTTCCTGAAATATTATGCAGACTCTGAAAAGATCATTAGATTATAGCAATTCATACACAGGATAGTGCACTAAAATGTACTGCCTATCATGTCAGAATTACAGTAATTCTTAGATTGGTTAGTTCCCTGAATCATACAGCCTACACTGTGAAGATTGTACTAATTCAGACTGGAACACTACACTAAAATACACTGTCAATTATGTCAGTATTACAGTATTTTTTAGAAGGGTTAGTACCCTGAAACATACTGCCTACACTGAGAAAATTCTATTAATTCTTACATGGGATAGTACACTAAAATATATTCCCCAGGATTCAGTAACCTTCCGTGTAAGACTAAGTTAGTCTTACATGGAAACTGCAGTCTAAGTGTAAGCCGTCAGCGAGCCATGCATATTCATGAGGGCGCGCTGCCTCAACTCTAAGACTAACACGGAGCATGCACGAGTGCAGGGGGTGTGTCGGACTGCCGAGCAGTCCAAAAATCCACACCCCTGCAAGTCTCTCAATTGGGAAATGTCAACTGACATGAGCAAGTCTGCTCAAATGTGTACATACCCAACACTACACTCCCCCACATTCTAAACCCTAGTACAATTATAAAATGTAAACCTTTTATTTTTTTTTAATTATTCCCGATATAGCTGCCCGTATTTGCGAGTGTTTGCGTGGGTTTGCCCATTGCTTAGCTACAGTTAGCAGTTTAGAAATCGAAGAGGATAATAAGAAACTTATATGCAAATTAAGCAAAATAGCAATAGCATAGTGCTAGAGCCTTTGCACAAAGAGGAGGCATTCCCGGTTCGAGTCCCACCACTCTCCTTTCTATTTTCTGTTGGAAATCTGTATATAAAAATAATTCCTGACATTTATCTTTTAAATTTTAGTAAAAATAATTGAAATGGCCTATGTAGTAGTGAACAAATTTTATATATATATATATATATATATATATATATATATATATATATATATATATATATATATATATATATATATATATATATATATATATATATATATATATATGAAGGTGAAATGGTTATGCATACTGATGAATGCATAAGTAACATATCTTAAGTAATGTGAAGCACTGCTAAGCAAAGTTTACCAGTATTAAGCATATTTAAGTATAATTGCTCATAGCTTAGCACTGCTTTAACTAGCACAATAGATTTGTGCGGAGCTGCGCATCTTGCAAACTAGCGCAACGGCAGGCAACGGCGGGCAACATAGAGCACCGTGGAGCAACGTTGGGCAATGTTGAGCAAACTTGGCTAAACACAGCCACACCTCCTAGCCAGTCTGGCCAGTAGTAAAATAAAAAGCAATGACAGGCCTCGAACCCGGGATACTGTGCACCATAATCACAGTACTGGACTACTAAACCATGACAGCTTTTCATATGCATGCACTTTCAACACACACATACATATCAATGGAAGTTTAACCATTGCTAAGCAGGTGTGCTTTCAGCTCAGTTTTTTCAAAACTGGCCAATCCTGAATAAGTCGCGGAAATGAGGCATATTTAAGCTCCATAGGCGGGAATACTTGCCATAACTGGTTGTAGCTCCCATCTGCAGTCAGCATGACCGGTGTTGGAGAGGGTTCTCGATTTTGAGAGCAACGTTGGGGCATTGAGGAGTCAAAACTAATGGTTTGGCTCCTCATCCATAATCATGAGGGGAGACTCCTGCAGGGCCAGTTCTAGGGCACCCAATACAAAGCAGAAGCCTGGAACTATCTAGCTCATGATCTCACCAGTGCCACAGGCATCCCTTGGACAGGTGAGCAGGTCAGACACCACTACTCAGACCTGAAGAGACGCAAGGAGGACTGACTGAACCAGTGGATACAGGGGATTGAAAATGCCCCACTACTGAGTAGGTAGCCATGGAATGAAGTATGTAAGAATTGCCATTGCAGTCTATATTATGGATAGGTATGTCTCAATATCACTTAATTTACTTCACAGCTTCAGGTGTCTGTGCTGCGAATCAATAAGCCTATGCAGATAGGCTGCTAAGGCTGTGCCACCAGGCAGGCTAGTAATTATTCTGCATGTATTGTTATATAAAATAAGTGAGAGAGCCTGAAAAAGAGTGTTGTAACCCATTAATAAAGGTATAAAAAGTCTTGAATAAGTCTTCTGCATGCACTGTTATATCAAATAAAAGAGAGAGCCTCTAGAAAAGTGTGTTATGTAATTAATAAAGGTATAATTCCTGGAGTGTGTCTGTGTGACTTTCTTTGATATGTCGTTGTACCCTTGCATTATAGAAATAGTACTGTTGTATTAAGTGCTGTCAATCCATACTTGGGTAGGCCCATATAAAGTGGATGAAGGGAGTGCCAGTAGCTGCTAAGCATATATACAGTCCTCAATTGTTGGTTCATGCCCAGCATGTACAAGTTAATCTGGCACATGAGTAGCTTGGTATTGTGTTCCCCAGAAATGTCATTGTGCTGGCAGAAATGTAGGGAGCTGTTAACATACAACTAATACTTTCACCTGAACATATCTAGATAAGTAAATGAAAGTAGAGCTGTCAGTGTACCATCTCAGCAGTAGTGTGTCTGAGCAACTCACAAAATATGTAGCAGTAACATTGCATCCTGGACAGTTTGTATGTCAGATACAGCCCATGTATATAAAGATCTAGCAAAACCCATTTCCCAATTTAAGGACAATTGGGTAGTGTAATAATACATGCAGGGGACATATAACTGCAGTTAATAGGAATGTAGTGTAAACTAGAAGGATATATAAGTTGTTAATGGAGCTATTTTTCCACCCTACTGTATGTGCATACAAAATGCAATTCCACACCTCAATGGGTATGTCTAATCTCAAAACATTTGTTGGGACATATGTCCTATTGGTTTATAAATATCTGCATTTATTTCAATGCATGTGCCCTGTTCAAATACCACAATATTGGTGGTCTGTTGCCATCAATTAAACCTGCATGCTGTAATGTCCACTGTTGTTCTATATATGCATGTGTCATGCTTGCTGTTCAACTGTTGGAACTCTGGTCTGTTCGGTTAATGGGAATACTTCTGCATGCTGTTATAACTAATTGGGAATGCTGTTGACTGTTACTAACCCATATTTTCATTAAATCCTCCTAAACATAGAATGCATGGGAAGGCTGGTCCCAGCGGAACCACCTGTCCCACCTCAGCTGGCGATGGGACCTGGCACCAGCAGGTCTGGTGCCCATCCTGGGACCTCCTCCTCCTTTGGCCCTGTGCCACCTTTAGGTGGAAGCACTGCAGGGGATGGGGCTTGTCCCCCTGTGCAAGTGTGGGTGGAGGAGGGCCACCTATCACCCTCCTAACGGTCTAGGCTGTGTTGCGTCGGGAGATCGAGCGTTCTGTAGCTGATCCTCTACGCCAGCTTGAGGCATGAGTGGCGCGACTCATGAGTGAGCCTGCCCCTCCTACACAGCCCCCAGCACAGCAACTCTCTGGGCTGTGAAGGTGCAGTGGTGACTGCCCATGGGTGGGAATCTTAGTTCTACTGTTGCCATCTGTGAGCTCATGGGCTTGCAATTTCCAAACATCCTTCCCCGTCAATGGTGTTCACCCACCACATGTCATATTCCGCCCCTGTATGCATCTTGTTTGTCTTGTCTGTTTACCTCCCCGACCTACCTCCCCAAATATACCTACTTCTCCTACCCCACATTCCACTCTCACCTGACAAAAAAAAGGGGCAATTTGCTCCCCAAAAAAATTATGCCCCATACATAGCTGCCCATTTTGCACACATGTCTGCTGGACACATAAACTGATATTTAATTGGCAGTGCAACATACTTTGTTGTCCTCACCCTTCTCTCAAGGGTGGCAGGTTTCATATTTCCCTCCAAAATTATTGCATATGCACAGCTGTTGCTGTAAAAGAAATGGGCAGCTATGGTCCTTCCCTACACCTGTCCTGTACATCCTAAGCTGTTCACCCTACTGTCTTTCCCTCTTTGTGCCCCTTTTTCACCACTTTCCCATCTCCCCATTTTCTTTTCTTTCAAAGAAATGAGCGCGAGGGTTAGCGGGAGTAAGCACTTTTAAGCAGTAGTTAGCAGGTTTGCGCTTGTGTGCGCTTAGCTAAGTATTGCTAAGCTTCATGCAAACCGGCGCAAACCCGCTTACAACTGCTTAAAAGTGCCTTAGTCATCCTGCATGTGAGTGCCCTTGTTCTGCTCAGCAGCAAAATAAAACACCTCTGTAAGTCTCGAACCCCAAACCTTGGACACACTAGACTGCATGAAGTGCCACTAAGCAACAGTAGATATACAGCAGGTTGTTGCTGAAATAGCTATATCATGCATCAGAATGAGTGAATGTAAAGGAAAGATAGGAATGCCATAACACAAACGCTGTTCTGTGGAACTATACCAGCAGTTGTTATGGAATTGGATTACATGACTGTGATAAGAAAACCAGCCATTCTAGCAGTAAATAATGTTACAGCAGCACTTTACAACCCCCACACAGTATCATAGCAGGACAAACAGTGGCATATCTGATTAGGGCAGAGAACATACATCCCAACTGTGACTACATTTCAGGGATGTCCCTGATTTTGAAACATATGTTAGCTGTGTCCCTCTGAATGCCCTGAAAAGTACTGACGTTAGGCAGAAAGGTGGGGTATTACACCTAATGAATAATGACAATATGTAGGAGTTAGACACCACTTGTACTTCAGAAAAGGTGTAGTAATCCATATGCACTGGTTCTCTCAAAGTCTCCACTTACTGTCTCTAACATTTTGAAGGTGTACCTCACTTTTACCTACCTTTACCTCACTCTGTTCAAATATGTACCAGAATGTTTCAGAGGCCTGGCTGAGGCAGAAACACACATGCATATCAGCTTTACTGCTGTTACACACTGTGCAGATAGCTTTGGAAAGAGTTCTACAAGCATACCTTTATGTAGGAGTACAACACTGAAATACCAAAGGATGTAGCCATGTACTGGTAGCAAATGACTGTAACAATGCCATTGTACCAGTGCTGAAAAGACCTGTGCATTGCACAGACAGAGAATAACAGCCTAACGTCTGGCTACCATCTGGATAGGTCCACAGTTGGGAACTATGCAGACAGACTATTTGCCTTGCTAAATTAACAGGTACACAGCCACCCTTTAAGTCCAGCAAGATAACATTCACACACTAATACATAATGCTCTCTGTATGTCTGCATCCCCACCCAAATGTACAATATACCTGTGTATTCACGATCTACCAAGGATGTAGGTAGGCATACTCAGTACTGGAATTGTCCAGTTTTCTTGAGCATCCTGTGCTAATGTCAAGAATAAAAAAGCACAAACTGTGCAGAAGTGAGTACATTAATATTCACAGTATAGCAGTTCACAAACAGTTCATGTGCCAAATGAATACATCTCAATAACTACTTTTGTATGGCAGTTAATTGTATAAGTAGAAAAGAAACTACATACTACCATCTATATTGTGTTAGCATTTGTAGAGGTGAGTACAATTCTACACTGACAACTGTGTACTGGAAGTGGCAACATTCAGGTCTGAGTACAACATTTAAATCACTGGCTACAACCCTAGTTTCAGATATAAGAACTATACTAACCTTCTGACTTAAACAACAGTGTCCACAGCAAACAAGCATGGGCCCCACTTTGGAAAGCTGAAAGGACTATGCCTACCTGACATAGCAATTTATAGCACTGGGTTGCTAAGACAGTGAGTACTGCAATTACCACACAGCAGGATGCATGTAATTACCAAATGGTGGGCATCAATTGGTGCAGAGGCCATCACATGCACATGTGCAGATACATATAAAAGCAGGCTGTACTTGCTGCCCACACATGCAATCATTCCATTGCAGATATTGAGAGAGAGAGACAGAGACAGAGAGACATACACCCACTTCAACATCAACAAAAAAAAAAGCCAAAGACACATGGAATGTAATACTACCAACACATACAAAGGAATGGTATGTAACAGATATGTATTTACTGGCATGTAGTAGATATTTTTGAAGAGTACTCTACATACTTTGAAACATCCATATGTGGCAGCAATACGTATCTATGCACAGATGCCCTGCATAATTACTGCCATGGACAAATCAGTGTGTAGCTGTGTGCTGTGGGAAATAACTGTGACATATGAAGCTCAGCATTAAATGTCAAACATCTGATCCATGTTATCTATGTTCTGTACAGTAGTGTGGACAATGGCTGTTTGGGGGAGTAGCGCATACAGCTATATAAACATGGATGTGACAGAGTAACACATGCATGATAGTCATATTAACGTTTAGCTTAGCATTGGCAACTGCTGTACCAGGCTAGTATGCTAATCTAGCATTTGCAGCTATATATACACCCTCTAATATTACTGTGTGCTCACATGTGACACCTGTTCATGTTGCAGCAAGGCCCAACAGGTCAGCCGTGAGGTCCAGGGACTTACAACAGCATGGACCTTGTGTGTGTATGGCACACTCATACTGAGAGATATATCTGTGTCAGATATATTAGCATCTGTACATGTGCATAGAGCAAGGGACATACTGCAACTGTTTGTGAAGGGTGGACATATATATGTTGGTGAAGGTTGTTATGTGCATATTTGTATGTAGGTTGTAGTGTGTGGCAAACAAGACAGCATACAGTGCTGGTATATGACATGTGGTGGTTAAACGCTGTGGGTGTGATTTGTTAGGTTTGCAGTGTTGCAGCCAGTGAGGCCTGCTAAAGCTACATGGGCTGAGAACACCTTCAATGCATTTTGCACAAGACTGTGCAATATTATTACATAACTGTATACCTCACAACCTTCGCATAATTGATATTCCCTCCATGAAAGGTGGACTGTATATGTGCCTATATGTATATCTATATGTACAATGGATGTTTATATGTATGTGTGTATATATGTATATATATATATATATATATATATATATATATATATATATATATATATATATAGAGAGAGAGAGCCATGGCCTCAAGCTCAATGTCGAAAATGCATTGGCATCCCTTTTGGTAAAAACTCTGTACCCATGAACTACCACATAGGTGGTAGTCTACTTAACACCGAAAGTGTGATAAGAGGCCATGGGACACAGGTGGACAGTAGTCTCCACTTTGATAATCACAGTGCCACACTAGTCATGTAATCTGTCTATGTGGCACACCTCATCACAAAAGGTGTGTCATCCAGGGAAAAAGAGGTCAGTGTTCCCCTCTACTCATCACTCATAAAACCCATTATAGAGTACAATGCCCCTTTTGGTATGTACCTCACAAGACATCTACAGTAACTGGAAAGGCCACAGACATACCTCACAAAAAGTATTATCGGCATCAAACAGATGCCCTATGCAGACCATCTCACAAAACCACAGATAGACTGTATTGCATACCGCCTACCTAGAGGTGACCTCTGCCTAACATACAAAGCTATGTCAAGCCCAGAGCTGTTGGACATGCTCCATGTAAACACATCACAATCTCTATGAGCTACATGCTCTAGCAACCTAAGCCTTGTCACCTCAATAAACAGAACATGCTGGAGGGATAGATTCCTATCTCAGAGACATCCCATACTCTGGAGCAAACAAAGCTCCTCATTAACACTCATCATGAATAATTCTGATGATTGGATGGGAGATAGGAAATACACCCCGGGAATCACCTCTGTGGCTCTGCTTGACAGGACCTTCTATAGGTCCTAGGGCCAATAGCCTATTACCTACCTATGAACCGATACACATGTACTTGTTGCAATAATTACTATGTGAGGTTGACTGAGTGTGAAGGTGAATGTGTTGGTGAATGTGTCAAAGTTGTGTATATGTGGGATAGCTTAGTGGGAAACTGCTTCTGTCATGGCATTTTGTGTCCTAGCTCTGACCCCAGCAAAAGATGTGTGTGCTATTGCTAGGCAGAAAAAGCAGTATGGCATACGGTCTGACTTAGCCCCTTGGTGTTAACTGGGGTGTGCCATTGGAGGCTAAAGCAGTACATGGAGGCTGCCCACTAAAGTGTGCTAGCCTGTGTAATTAATTTATCACTGTCTCTGTATTTTCTGTGTGTTTCTACCAAAAAAACAAAAAAAAACAAAAAAATAATCCTTGTTTTCCCGCCTTCCTCAACTAGCTTAGACCAGTTTACAGGCATTGCTGTATTCTGGGCTGTGGTGTAGTTCCTGTGTTGTCCATTACCTTACTTGGATAGAAGGAAGTTTCTTTGCTCACCAGTGGGAGTGTAGAGCCTTGAGCAGCCTACCTGTCCTTGGGGGAAGTGACCTCAGCACAAGAAGCTGTAGTAATTGGTTGTTTGGGACCATTCCTAGCTCTTTTGTAGTTCACTGTTTAAAATCCGCCTCTGGGCATTTTTTTCTGGCTATACTGCTCAGACAAGCTCCATGTTGGTTTACAGAGTGGTCCTAGCAACAAGGAACTCGAAAAAGCGACTACCTTCTGGATTTAAGTATCTTTGCTTTTTTCCACTGGAAATAGCTTCTGTAGCTTACTTTGAACTAGCCTGAACTGTTTTTTAACTGATTGCTGCATTTATTTTAAAATCTGCACTTAAAGTTACAATTATTTGAATTTGATCGAAAGTTTGCTTCTTTGTTTGTTTAATTTAACTGTGGAGGCTGCCCACTAAAGTGTGCTAGCCTGTGTAATTAATTTATCACTGTCTCTGCATTTTCTGTGTGTTTCTACCAAAAAAACAAAAAAAAAAACAAAAAAATAATCCTTGTTTTCCCGCCTTCCTTGACTAGCTTAGACCAGTTTACAGGCATTGCTGTATTCTGGGCTGTGGTGTAGTTCCTGTGTTGTCCATTGCCTTACTTGGATAGAAGGAAGTTTCTTTGCTCACCAGTGGGAGTGGGGAGCCTTGAGCAGCCTACTTGTCCTTGGGGGAAGTGACCTCAGCACAAGAAGCTGTAGTAATTGGTTGTTTGGGACCATTCCTAGCTCTTTTGTAGTTCACTGTTTAAAATCCATGTTTGCATGGCTTTGAGCGGTCGTGCGCCGTTTAAACAAGGTTAAACTTTTTCTGGCTTAGCCAAGTCTGCTCTTCAAATTTTCCCTTAAGGAAGCTCTACTCTTAGTATAGCCAGAATACTCACTGTATTATAAGCCTAGCACTTGTTCTCAATACTTCTCTACTAAGTAAGCACTCTCGTACTAAGTAAAGCACTACATCTACTTATCACCCCTGTGAATACCCACTTCCCTTAAAGGTATACCACTCCCTTATACTGTTGTAGCATGTTGAGTGGTAGATTACTGGTGTCGTCTCCAGTTCAGCTGGTCAATCTGGGCATCTTGAGACAATGCTACAATTGTCTCATGTACACAGACAACCCTCTCCTCCTCCCAACAAACACAATTACATGTGAGAGATGCAACTATATAGCCAAACTGGAGGCTGAACTCTCTCAACTCAGGGCTGGCATGACCAGACAGGAGGAGATGGCAATCACACACACAACAATCCCAGTCCCACATAGACCTACCACAACTGCAAACCAAACACATAAAAACACAAAGACATACTCGGAGGCTCTAATAAAAAACTTACCAAAACAACAGAGGCTCCCAAAGCAGACATCCAAAAATCCACCACCTCAAAACAAAACACATGCAACACATACTTCAATAAATCAGTGTGTCAACCAATCACAGCCCTTAAGGCCAAACACCTTGCCTGATACACTAATAATAGGTGACTCCATAGTCAGACACACTGATGTCCCACTGACCAGGCTGAACAAGGAGAAGGTGACTGTGAGCTGTCTATCGGGAGCTAGGTTCCGCCACATAACACACAAACTCAGGTCACTCCAAAGCAAGTACAAATATGACTCCGTCATTGTCGGTGTGAATGACCTGAGAAATACCTCCCTGGACTACATGAAAAGAGACATAGAGGAGCTCTCCGGTATGACCCTGACCCTGAGCAGCATCTTGCCCTCACCAAGAATGATACCACAATACAAAGACAAGATGATCAGCTTTAACAATTGGCTCAAGTACTGGTGTCATTCTAAGGGGATCCAATGTCTGTCTGCCTGGGATGATATGTTGGACAAGCCATGCTGCTTCGCAAGGGATGGCTTACACCTGTCACCACTGGGCTTCCGGATATTGGCTAAGGCTCTTGCCACCCCCATAGTGCCTTTTAGGCAAGGCTCAAAAGACAAACCCACCTCCTTAGAAAACAAAATGGAAAAAACTAAGGGTAATGCTGCTCAATGCCAGAAGTCTAAATCTCAAGATGCAGGCACTTGATGCACTCCTCAGCATGGAGAACATCAATGTCTGTGCAGTAACTGAAACCTGGTTCAAGGCTCCTGAGAGCACCCCAGCACTACCAGGCTATACCTCGTATCATGCTTTTCGGCCCCAAAACCCGGGCCGAACCACAAAGGGAGGGGGGAGTGTCCATATTCATAAAGGACACCCACACCTCCAGGTTAGTAGCAACACATGAAGCATCAGAGACCATACAGGTGCAAGTAACCATAGGCAAAACTGCTATACAACTGGTAACATGTTACAGACCACCCTCCCAATCCCAAGAACCCCACTCAGCCTTCCTGAAGACATTGGAGGATATGAATGTATCACAAAATACCATCATACTGGGAGACTTCAACTACCCAAATATAGATTGGGTACATTATTCTAGCCCTGATACCCTAGCCCAAAGGTTCCTGGAATTCATAAATTCAAATGCACTGGAACAACTAGTCACCTCTCCCACTAGGGAAGATAATATACTAGACCTGATCATCACAAACATGGGGACAAAATGCTCCACACCAGAAGTATACCCCTCACTAGTGAGATCTGAACACAAACTAATCACCCTGGATATACATATCCCACCTCCATCCCCAGCACAAAAGACCACAGTGAAAAACTTCTCAAAAGCAGACTTCACTCTTCTTAAGACTGAGATGGTATCCTTTAAGCCCACTGTGCCAGTGGATACCACATCCCACAATGCCGAATCCTTCACAAATGCTTTCTATGGACATCTCCAAGAATGCATGGATCATGCAATCCCAAACAAATCCAAGTCCCTCTCCACCAAATGTAAGCATCCTGTCTGGTGGACCTCAGCCATAAACAAAGTGTATAACAAAAGAAGGAAGCTACTGCACGTCAGAGCGAAATCCCATGAAGGGAAGACATCTCTGATCAACATTAGCAGAAAACTACGTTCTCTCATAAAAACATCCAAGGCAAACTTTGAGAAAAAAATCGCTAAGGACACTAAAGATAATGACAAAGCCTTCTTCAGCTATGTTAGAAACCTGGACAGAAACCCTCAGATATGCTCAGAGTTGGTTCACAACAACAAAAAATACACTGAACGCACAGATACTGCTAACATTCTGGCTGATAGGTTCAGTACAAATTTCTCGCCTCCTTCACCCCCAAAAGAAGAAATACTTATCCCAGCTGAATGTAATCTCCCTGTCATCTCAGATGTCCAAGTGAGATCCGCCCTAAACAAAGCAAAAAACACAGCATCAATGGGACCTGAAGGTATCCCGGGGTGCGTGTTACGTGAACTCCAAGGGAGCTAAACCCACACATAAAATGCTATTTAACCTTAGCCTTACTTGGATATGTACCTGATCACTGGCGTACAGCAACAGTGGTCCCACTCCACAAGGGGTGCCTCTACAGACCCTGAAACTACCCCATAAGCTTGACTAGCCTGGTCTGCAAAGCTATGGAAAGAATCATTATGGAACTCATAAACAGAGACATAGGGGACCTACAGTTGCTTGACCCCACCCAGTTCGGCTTTGTAAAGGGCAGATCCTGCCTTTTAAACCTGGTTGACTTTTTCGAAACAGTCACTAGAGCCATTGATGAGGGCAAAGCAGTCCATACAGCATACCTGGACTTGGCTAAGGCCTTCGACACAATACCCCACTCAGGCATCATAGATAAGCTAAACAGCTTAAAAGTAAACCCTTATGTCACTAGATGGGTTTCAAACTGGCTAAAGGACAGAACCCATAAAGTTAAAATCGCTGGAGCAATGTCAGACTCAAAGCCAGTCACAAGTGGTGTCCTACAGGGATCTGTCCTGGGACCCCTCTTGTTCGGCATTTATTTCTCAGATGTTAAAGCAAACATGGGAGGGCTGTGGCTGACAAAGTTCACAGATAACTGCAAACTAGGTGCCATAGTCGATACACCAGCAGATACACACATCCTACAAAAAGGCCTCACTGAAACGGACAACTGGTGCCGTAGTCACGGCCTTAAACTAAATGCCAAAAAATGTATAGTTATCCCTTTTGGAAAAAAAAGTACCCACAAATTATCACATAGACAGCAACCCACTGAGTATGGAAAAAGTAATCAGAGACCTAGGGACCCAAGTAGACAGCGACCTTTCATTTAACACCCCCATTGCCAAAGTGGTTAGAAAAACATTCTACCTTGCACACCTCATCATGAAGGGTTTCACATCCAGATCCAAGGATGTCATTGTACCCCTATATTCCTCCCTCATCAGACCCATGATTGAGTACAATGCCCCATTTGGTATGTACCTCACCTGGCAATTGCAACAGCTGGAGAGACCACAAAAGTACCTTCCCAAAAGGATCAAGGGTCTCCAACATATGTCTTATTCTGCCAGACTAAAAAAACTTCAGCTCTATTCAGTAGCATACCGCCTGCTCAGAGGTGATCTCTGCCTGACATACAAGGCCATGTCCAATCAGGATCTGATGGACATGCTCCACCTCAAAAAATCCAAATCCATCAGAACCACGAGAGCTAAAGACTTAAACCTCGGCACAAGTATGAATAGGACATGCTGGAGGGATAGATTCATAACCCAGAGGCTTCCCATGCTTTGGAACAGGATCCCAGTTCATATTAGGCAGAGCCCCTCACTAAATCTCTTCAAGAGAAATCTTGATGAGTGGATGGGAGATCGTAAGTTTACCCCAGTGGTCTCATCTGTGTCACTGCTAGACAGAGGCACAGTAAACTAATTCTATTATATAAGGGGACCTTCACTGTGTCACTACTAGACAGAGGCACAGTATTCTAGATTTTATCTGTACATTTTTGTACCATTTCATGGGGTGGCAAAAGGCACATCACTATGGCTAGGCTTACAAATGCCCCAGGGCAGATAGCCTAGTAATATACTATGAAACCATGAAACTATGTATGCTTATTGATTGGTACTGCTGGTGATTCCAAATCCCGTATGAACTGTAGTGCTACCTGAAGGTAGGCCTAAACAGCACAGTATGGTGTATGTCCACATTGCTTGGAACCACTGTTTTGTGTGTTCCCTGTAGTCCTCACAGATTACATGCTTCAGGCATAAGGTTTTGTAAGTACTGAAACACAGTACTGTATGGTACACACATAAAGCTCATCTGGGTTGCCATACCTTTGTGTCTTGTATGTATGTCTGATGTGTGTGTGGGTATGCCTGTAACATGCCCTCAGTCATATGTGTGTTACAGGATATAAGTGAGTATCTAGCAACATGTATAGTCTAGTACACCAGTATGCCACCTATATTCATGAATGTGCACATATGTTAGGCAGGGGTTTTCCATCAACAACTAGTGTGGTATACTGGTAATAGTGTAACTGGACTTTACAATCATTGCAATGGATGACATATTTCTTTATGCATTAGCTTGATATATACCTCCTGTGCCTAGGTGGTGCATTGTGTCGCATACAGTGTGTCATGTACTGTTGTATAGTCTTACATAGTGATTTCTCTTTGTTGTTGTGCAGAACATGGTTTAATATATAGAGCATGCCAGGCACTGTCAGGCAGTTGTGGGTTAAGCACTGATATGTGGTATTGAAAGTGTGTATCCTCTGACAGCCAATAGGTTGCTATATATGGCAATTCAGTGATATCTGTACTGTAGAATGTTAAGTGTGCCGCATGACTTGCTCACACATATTGTTTCATTGTCTTCCAGGGTTCATGGCCCACCATCACAACCAAACCTATAGTCCTGCTGAGGATGAAGTCATAACAACCAGTCTGGTTCAGCACTACACCCTGCTTTTCTCAAGAACCAGCCAGGACCAGCAAGAGCGGACTGCACTGTGGCAAGATGTTGTCCGTAGGGTAAATGACATAGGCATGCATAACTGGACATATGAGCAGGTACACCATCAATGCAGTGATTTACTTAGACATGTCCAGCAGCATGCGTCTGTTGTCCGTAGACAACAGCTTGCCACAGGTGGTGGGGTTACCATCCATCTCCCCCTCACCAGAGTGGAGGAGCTGCTCCTGAGGCTGGTGGCTCCTGGCCAACAACAACAGCAGACATGTATCATCATGGAGGCCGGAGCCACCCAGCAAGTTCACACGGAGCGTGCAGGTAGCATGGCATATCTGTAGACTACTGTTACCTCTATTGGTAGATCATGCATATGTGAGATGGGTACTGTGTAGTTAGAAGATGTGGAGCCTGGTGTTGTGCAATACTGATAATTTGGAACATAATTTGTAAGCCTGTGACTGTCAACCGTTGTACTACTGTAAGATTGCAACCCCACAGCAGCAATACCACAGTTGTTGCCACTGACAAACTGTCTCATATCCTTGTAGGTCCCTCTGGTGTGACAGCAAGGCAGCAGACCCATGCTGGTGAGTGTGCTCTACATTTAATATTGCAAATAAAATGTGCATGTCATAGGTGAGGTGTAGGCCATGTACACATGTAACACACCTATGCATAATGCATGCTGTGCATGTTTGCTGTGAGACTATGCATATCTCAGTAACATGAGTAGCTACCTCAAACACATGCAATATGCAGAGCATCCCAAACAATTGTGGCTACACTGTAGTGGACATTGGATAGGCAGAGTCGATACACATGCACACAACATACACAACTTTGTCATACGCAGTACATGTTTTACAACTGTAAATGCCTATTTATGTTGAATTGTATTAGACATTTTACAGCTGTATATGTTTATGTTGAATTGTGTTAGACATCTAATATGTTTTATGCTTTATTTTTGATGTTACTATGGCATGCACCAAGTTGTTACTAGTATAATAGTATGTATGGTCTATTTGCATAGCTACACCTTGTTCACTAATGTTATTCATATAATAGTGTTATGTGTAGACAGCTCATACTAGTATCTACATTATTTCTATAAGTTTGTGCTGTTACTGGTGGATATAATATCACATTAGAGAACCACGACAGATTGCTGCTCGCTATATTTTTATCTGTGGCTGCATAACTGTCTGGTTTTTGTTTTCTAATGTTCTTCCAATTGGCTCAGTATCTGCATATACTAAGTAGTGGTTCAGGACATTGCATGTGGTAGCTATTTGCTCAGTGTGTTTTTTATAATCTTTATAATATATATTTACCATCTCAAAAGTGCTTACTCCTCTCTGTACTCTTCTTTTCTAGACCTAACACCACTCTTAAGTATTCAACTGTGGTACCACCTTTAACATTCCTATAAGAAAAGTGCAGTCCGGGTCTGAACTGTCTGCAAACAGCTACAGTTAACTTTGAGTATGTGTCCAACTGTTTGAGCCAATCTTCATTTTCCCCTGGAGAGCACTGTGCTTTGGCTGTAAGCAGCCCCCCACCACCACCACCATCACCACCACCACACACACATCTTCCACTTTCTCTTATTCCCTTCTGTTAGCAAATAGTATCCATAACTGATCAATACTGTGTGTTTGTTTATTTAAACTATACCACAGTAGCCTACTGATACAAGGTTATCCTGGTTTTCCACCTGAGAAATTAAGACAAGACTTACAGTTTCAGAGCAGTCCTTGGTCAATTGTGATTGTTCTTAACACATACTTGTCTTGCTTTGTGATTGTTTCCAGCCCCTCATACAAGAACCTAACAGGGTCTCTACCTGCTTAAGCCTCCCGCCCTGCCCCTATTCCTCCGCCCCAGTGGTCCCATCTTTATTGCACTCAAACCCCTCCCATCTTTCCAATAGCCAACCACAGCGCTAACCCAACACTACGTCCTCCATATTCCCTCTACTATCACACCTCCTCAACTGACATGTACAAGCATACCTTTCCTTTGCTCACTGCATGCACTCTCCTTGCATATCTTACATCCTACCAAAGCTCCATCATTCCACCACTCAACCACTACCACTGTACTACTACTCACACCACCACCCATGTCTCACCCATACTCATCTCCCCTCCCACCAGCTCAAGAACCATCCCTATGCACCCCCACATATTCTACCAACTATATTACTCAAACGTAAAGCATCCCTACAACTTAACATAGTAAACCTCCCACCATACCTATTACCCACAGAGAACAATCATAAAACTTCCCTTATAAACAAACACATTCAAAAACTGAGAAAACTAATAATCTCATGCATATCAAAACTAGCCCTAAGTGGAGACATCCACCCCAACCCTGGCCCTACCATCTCCAACCCCAATCCTCATAATCAGACTAGAAACCACAACTTCTCCCATATTACAGCCAATAGAAAGCCAAGTGACTTCCTTCTACTAAGCCTAAATATTAGAAGTATATCCAACAAAGTCCATGAACTCCATGCCACCATAGACTTATACTCCCCAGATATAGTCATCCTGACAGAAACCTGGCTAAAACCTCACATTACCAATGAGCAAATACTCCCTACAGGTTACGGCATACTAAGAGTAGACCGGCTAAACAAAAAAGGAGGTTGTGTAGCTGTAATATTTAAACAACATCTAAACATCCAGATCTTAAAATCATCAGCTCCACAAATAGGCAATGAAGAAATAATATATACCAACCTCAAAATTAACCGAAACAAAACCATCAACATAATTGGATGCTACTTTCCATCTGGCCAAAACATCCCTCCACTAGAAAACCTCCTCAGCTGGTCTATCCATCATCTTCCCCAAGAAACTATCATCTTAGGTGATTTCAATGTTGACTGGCAATCCTGTTCTGGCAACAATCCAATCCATCATGTACACCTTCATGGCTTCACCCAACTAGTCCAGTCACCAACAAGGATAAATAAAAACTCCAGCAAGCACTCTACCCTGGATTGGATACTAGTCAGTAAGAACTCCCAGTCATATATAACAGGCTGCTTATCAGATAGCCTCAGTGATCACTCCACAACATTCCTACTCAAAAAATACCTGTACCAAGCTAAACCTATCATCTATCGTCAAATACGTAAAAAAATAAACTTTAACCCACTCACATTCATCTCATCCCTCAAAGAATGTAACTGGCATGCTCTAAAGTACCTCAGTCTAGATGACGCAGTTGAATCTTTTAATACTACCTTCCTGAACATCCTTAATTACCATGCCCCCATAAGATTTTCCAGAACCAAAGCACAACCCTCCCCATGGCTACAGAAAACCACTAAGTCAGAAATGAAAAACGGATAAAGCCTGGGAGCACTGGCGCAAAACCAAAACCCCCACAGCTAGACAGAAATTCCTAGAACTACGCAATAGAGTCAAAAAGCTAATAAAACGGGACAAATTCCAATACTACCAGTCTGCCCTAGACTCCTCACAACACAGCCCCAAACAATTCTGGTCCTCCATAAACTCCATCCTCCACCCAGGTAAAGTCAGTACCCCTCCTCCTAACATCCCTCACTCCTCAGAAAATATTGCTACCTCATTCAACACACACTTCACCCAAACCATACTATCACTAGTTAAACAACACAACCCCCGTCCCCTCCAACCCACACCTTCAACTAGTAATCTCCCCACTGCCTTCTCTTTTTCTCCTGTACCTACCTCCCACATAAAAAACTCTTAACTAAACTTAAACCCACCAAATTAGCAGCAGACAACCTCCCAAGTGAATACCTACAAATCGCAGCTGATGCTCTGGCCTACCCAGTATCCATCTTGATTAACCGATCTCTGTCAGAAAGTTACGTTCCCACATTGTGGAAAGTCTCACATATAATTCCCCTCCACAAAGGCGGACCCTCTGCAAAACAAACCAATTACCGCCCCATAGCTATTCTCTCTCCACTCTCCAAAATACTAGAGAGATGCATACACTCTCAGGTCTCACACTACCTCCTTACTAACAACCTCCTTTCCAGCACTCAGCATGGTTTCCGACCAAACCATAGCACCACCACTGCCTTACTCTCCTTTACAAACACTATCCTTCAGCATAAAAACAATGGCTATCTCTCCTCTGCTACTTTCCTAGACCTATCTAAAGCATTTGACATGGTCCCACACAAACAACTTATCTCTGTCCTCAATAACCTATCCTTCTCACAATCAGTCACCAACTGGTTTCAGAGTTACCTGCCTGACCGCCAACAATCTGTTGTATGGCAGAATGACATATCTCCCCAACTATCTGTCTCTATAGGGGTTCCCCAAGTATCCATCCTTGGACCCCTACTTTTCTCTGTTTACACCAATAATCTAGCCTCTGCCACCAAACATGGCACACTCATCCAATACGCAGATGACTCTACCATCATCTGCTTAGCCCTGTCCCTACCCAAACTGCAAAAAGTCACACAGGAAGCCTTTTCCTCTGTTGAAACATGGTTATCCGATGCCCAATTAATACTCAACCCAAACAAAACTAAACTACTCATCTTCCAACCCACCAAACATACTCAAAACAACTCTCACTTTAACATCACAGCAGAAGACAACACCACTATATACCCAACTGAACACACCAAATTGCTAGGAGTGGAAATAGACAATAAACTAAAATTTGACATTCACATATCCAAGACCATAAAAAAAGTCCACAAAAAACTTGGAGCATTATACAGAAATAAACAATTTCTCACCAAAGCAGCAAAGATTTCAATAGCAAATTCCCACTTTATCTCCACCCTACTTTATGCCTCTCCAGTATATACCAACCTAAGGCAATGTGATCTAAACAAGCTAGAGACCTGCTACAACAAAATCGCAAAATTTGCCACAGGGGCATCCTACCGTAGTCACCATTGTCTCTCACTTGCTGAACTGGGCTGGCTTGAACTCCCTCACCTCCTTCAGTGGTATCAACTCTCACTCACCCACAAACTAGTAAACCATCCACTAAATGTCCCATCCCTCCAGAATCTACTCCAACCCTATCGCACCACCAGACCACTAAGATCCAGCAACAAAAATCACTTGCAGATCACTAAAGCCAATAACTCTGCTGGTGAAGCACTATTCTCTTGCGCCATAGCCAAATTATGGAACTCACTCCCACCCACAATTACCTCCGTACCATCATGCACCAATTTCAAAACTTTATTAAAAGCGCACCTAAAAACATGCTGGCTATGCCCTTGCAACTCCCACTCTAATATCATCCACCCCATCCAACTACTACCTTTCTTTCACCTCCACTAACTACCTTGATGATAGCAAGATCAGATGTTCATAAGCCTAGTACTTATTATACAGCAGGAACTTCTCATTATTACATTTGTTAATGCCTGTTATGTACTTCACAGATAAAGATTCTAGTTGTCTACTGATGTACTATGTTCTTCATCTGTAAATATGTTGTAAGTAATTTCTATGTTAAATTTTTAATCACTATGTAATCCAATGTAACTACTGTCTGTTTACTTTACTGTGGAGCTTTTCTCCCCGGGCCTCCGCTGAAAATGCACCCATGTCCAGTCGGACACTCCCGGTCAACAAATTTAAATAAATAAAAATAAATAAATAAATGTTAATATGCTACACATGGCATATTCAGACACCTGCTGTAAGGTCACCCTCCAGTATCCCAAATGTCATCCACACAGCACACATAATATACCTGAGGGGTAGAGGCCTATCATGGGGTGGTGTGACACTCTTCAACACACAACACATTCATGTTAGGCAATGCTCCCTATCGGGCACCTTACAAACCCATGTAACAACTGGCTGTGAAATGGTGAATGCAGCCATGGTACTGCAGTTCAGGTACAGCATGGTAGGTGCCGGTCTGGCACACATTAGTAGCCTTAAATGACCACATGATGCTGCATGATGATGGCTCATGGTACTACACCCCATCCAGTTACAGTAACCACCGTACTACACATAGCATTCATTGCTATATACCTCAATGTTGTGTGTGAGCAAACATATGCACCGATACAAAATATGCATAGCAATCACCATTTGCACAAAGTGACACATATATGTCATGTAATGCTATTGAGTGTATAGGTCACATGACACACATTGGGTATGTGTGATGTTTAATGTTGCAGTTGTGTTGTAGCATGCCATGGCATGGCTGGCACTGGCATGTCCACAATATGTTCTACACTCACTATAACCACTGTACAATGGCTATGTTGAGCAACAGTATTTTATCAGGTATACATGCATCACTCATTCTGTGTGTATACATAGCATGCATGAGCTAAACCTGTGTCCACAATTATCTGTAAAGACACAGACAGTCCAATCAGAAATGGATATCTATGTGACGCACAGATACACATTCAGCCATGGTATGTATACCTGTGAGTGATGGTGCACAGGACATTGAAGAGCTTTTAATACTTGCACAGCAATGTTGTGTCCATGTACACATTGTGTTCCAGGGTGAGACCAATCACTGAACAACAACACACATGCATCAAAGCCATGTATACTGTTATTAGCAAGGATTGTCTACACTCGCACTGCATGCTGTTGAGCAACACACGTCCTGCATGCTGACATGTGTGATATGACTGTTTGGCTTGTGATACTGTACCCCACCATCAACCGCTGTTTAGTATGTTCTGGATTGCTGGTGGTGTGTGCGTGTGTCTGCTTTAGTGAGGAGTGTAGTTGTGTGCATGTGTGCATGTGTGCATGTGTGAATGTGTGCATGTGTGCATGTGTGCATGTGTGCATGTGTGCATGTGTGCATGTTTGCATGTGTGCATGTTTTCATGTGTGCATGTGTGCATATGTTCATGTGTTCTGACATCATGTACAGGTCGTAAAGTGTGCTTCCTGTCTTCCTCTCACAGATGCTGAGGTTGGGCTAGTTCACTGCAGCAGGGAACCTGATGTCACTGACACAAATAGTGATAATGAGGATAGGTTTGTTGAGGCACAGGTGTGTTTGCCAGGGTCTGTTGTTGGGCCACCAATCGACAGTACACAAGTGTCCACCCCATCCATGCACACAGTCATACTGTCAGTACATCCATCATCACCAATGCCCTTAGCTGAGCGACAGTGTACAGTCAGCAATGGCCAGGACAGTGTGGTATCTATGGCACATGCATCCTGACACAGCAGCCATACCCAGATGTCTGGAACAGTACCACATAGGCAGATGTCCAGGGGTTCTCGTCGGAGCACTGCTGGTCATCATGCCCCTGGCAGATGTGCCACAGGTCTTACAACCTCACGCATGTTCCAGGCTGTCATGGAGGCAGAGCCACATACGGAATGGTACACCAGACAGGGACTAAGGGCACAGAGGGCACATAACACTGCTTTAAATTACAGTATTCGTGACCCAGCAGGTGCCATCCGTAATTACACTGAGGTCACTGATAGACATTGGGGTGAGACATTAGATGTCCTCCGCAATGTCATGTCCATGTGTCAAGACAGTGCGGGATGGTTGAGACGTTGACATGGATGTATGCCAGCAACATCAGTAGCCAGGCATAGGTACCGTATCCATGGCCAGAGACTGTGATCTGTAAAGCCTGGCAGGTACAGTCTGTGGCTGTCCCACAAATCCCCGTATATGGAAGCCACATGGTAGAACTGTGTGCATGCAGACACACACACACATAAACCAGATACCTAGGGCTAACACATACCCACACACATTACATCAATGTTGGCACATACCAGTACTCTCGGCCCTCACAAACACACACACACACACACACACACACACACACACACACACACACACACACACATACATGTTGATTGTATGGCTCAATGTAGGCTTCTGGCAAACCAACAACACACCATATGCATATGATGAAACCTGTGCCACCTCCTGTCATCTGTAACATTGATGCAGGAACAGGCTAACATGGTGCTGATGCACAGGGTGACTTTATAGCAGTATAGCAATGTTAGCATGTTGTCAGCAGTAAAGTTTAATTATATCCTTGAAGGTGTAGCTGAACAGGCATGATGCATTAAAGCTATGATTGTCAATGTAGTATTGTTTACACCAGTGTTAATTCCAATAGTGTATTGTCCGCCCACATGCCACTTGGCTGATGTGTGTAGTATTGGCAGCATGTGTTAGAGAGTGGAAAGTACTTGTGGGATATGTGAAGCACAGATTTGCAGGTGTACATTTGTAAACATGGTGGAGGTGCACTGTCTGCACGTATGTGCATAGTGGACACATGGGCAGGGTGACATGCCCTGTATTACACAGTGTTAACACTCCATAGTTTCTATTGGTGGCCAGTATGCATTGTACTACACACATTTTGGAACTTGAGTACACGTGTGTGTATGACACGGTTTGACACTGTGCTGTGGGCGATACTGTTACTATCTGTCATTGGTTTGCATTCTGATAGTATACATAACCTCAACAACCTGACCATAAACAATCATTAAATGATGTCTTGACAACTGACACACAGATGTAGGACACACAGTAACATTTGGATCCTTCAGGTACTATACTATGCCAGTAACCAGTGGTATTCACCTGCACCCATTCCTGGGACCACTCCTGTTTGGCATATAGCTTTCTTAGGTACAAGCAAACACAGTAGGGATATGTCCGTCCACATCTGGAAATGCATACTGTGGCCTATAATGCATTCTCCAGATGACACACACATCCTCCACAAGGGTATCATACAGACAGATTCCTGTTGTCAAACCCATGCTGTAAAGTTATAAGCCAACTAAAGCATAGTCATCTACATTTACAAAACATAGTATCCCCACAGTACAACATAGGTAGTAGCCCCCAACATGCTGAACAGGTACCGATGTGTACATACAGCCAAGTGTTACAACATCACTCCTTTGGTAATCACATTTCCAAAGGTATTTTTAAATCTTTCGGTGGATCACATAAGCAATAAGGGGTCTGCATGCATATCCACAAAGGTTGTTGTACACTTATAATGAATAGCCATCATTGGCAGAGTTTGCTGCATTTGAACATGTCTGAAATATACCTCAGGCATAGACCCTCACTCACACTATTCAATAGAAACCGTAATGGGTGTCTGTGACACGGATGATCTAGGCCAGGGATCACTGCAGTGGTTGGGATTGTCACAAGCATACAGATGTGAACTAAGGTATGGAAAGCAGCAGCACACTCTGGCAAAGATAACAGATGTGTTCATGGAGAAAGCAGTGTTCCCACCTATGAAATAATTCAGGTCACATGTACGTATATGTATTTGCCCCACAGCTGCCTGACATGTGCAATGCACATACTGTTGTCATTGTGATATGTCATACAGTAGTAGAAGCAAAACCCACAACACATTGACCAACTGTGTCACACACGTAGAGCACACACACACTCACCAAGTGCAGAATTCAAACCCCTACCTAACTACTTTAGGATACTAGAGCAGTACACATTAACACAATGTGCTATACACATTACTGGGAGCTCTCCTTTCCACAGGTGTATTTGTAGGATGGTGACATCATCAGACTTGACAAAGATAAGTATACCACTTTTAAGGTGTTTTAGTAGTCTCTGAAAAGGTTGCTCCTTTTCAAGGAGATACACACAAACACACACTCTCATACAGTTGTCAAGTGCAGGATTCAAACCCCTACCTAATTACTATTATGATACTAGAGGAGTACGCATTTACACGACATGTTATACACATTACTGGGAGTTCTCTTTTCCACAGGTATATTTGTAGAATGGTGACATCATCAGACTTGACAAAGTGGATTACATTAGGTGACATTAGATGGGCTACATAGAAGGAATTTCTAAACACTTTGGCAATGTGATCATCAAAGGAGAGTTTACTATCTACCTAGGTCCCCAGGGCCACAATTACATTATCCGAACATACTGGATTACCACCTATGTGGTAATTTGTGTGCACTTTGTTTTATCCAAAGGGGATGGCTATGCATTCTTTGGCATTCTGCTTGAGGGTATTGTTTTGACACCAGGTATCTGTCTCTGTAAGATGCTTCTGGAGGATGTCTGTGTCAGCCATAGAGTTGATTATGGACCAGAGTTAGCAATCATCTGCAAACTTGTTCAGCCATACTCCTCCTATGCTTGCCTGTACCTCTGAGCAGTATCTACTGAACAGGTGCAGTCCCAGGACCAAGACCTATGGGATGCCATTTGTGACTGGTTTAGAGTCGGACATAGCACCCGCAACTCTGAACATGTGTGTTTGATCTGTGAGCCAGTTGGCCACCCATCCTGTGACATAGCTGTTAATGTTCAAGCTGGTAAGCTTGTCCATGATGCCAGAGTGGGGAATGGTGTCGAAAGGCCTTAGTGAGGTCCAGGTGGGCTGTGTGGACTGATTTCACCTCCATCTATGTCCTTGGTAACGGTTTCAAATAAGTCAACTAGGTTTAGGAGGCAGGATCTACCTTTAACAAAGCCAGGTTGGGTAGAGTCCAGTATCTGGAGGTCCCCAATGTCTCTGTTTATGTGTTCCATGATAATTTGCTCCATAGCTTTGCAGACCAGGCTGAGTAGGACTATAGGGCAATGGTTTCCAGGTTCTGTTGTGGCACCCCCTTTGTGGAGCTGGATGACTGTTGCTGTATGCCATTCTTTGGGTACATAGCCTGTGGTAAGGTTGAGTCTGGACAGTGAATGTAGGTAAGGGTGTAGTTCCTTTTGCGGCTGGTGTAAGACGCAGCCTGGGACACCATCCAGTCCCATTGATGCTGTGTTCTTAGCTTTGGAGAGGGCTGTTTTTACCTGCATGTCCATGAAGTCTGGGGCTCTGCATTCTTCTGGGATGGACACAGGCTATTTTGGGGTTGATGGGGGGGAGTTTGCACTGAACTTGTCCACCAGGATGTGGGCAATGTAAGTTGGTTCTGTGTATTTCTTGCCATTTTGCAGTAGCTGACAGCATATTTGGAGGTTGCCACCTAAATGTTTGGTATAGCTAACGAAGGTTTTGTGGTTGTTATTCTTACATTCCTTGGCAATTTGTCTTTAGAAACTGGCCCTGGATTATTTTATGAGCAATCATTGTTTCTTCCTAATAATGATCAGGGATGCCTTTCCTTTTGTGAAGTTTGCTCTATCATGTGTTCATTTCCTCCTTCTGTTGTATAGCTTATCTATGGGCGATGACCACCAGATTGGTTTCTTATTTTTGGAGGAGTGCATCTTGGTTTTATTTGGGATGTCTCAATCCATGCATCCCAGTAGATGCACCTAGAATGCATTTGTAAATGATTCGGCAGATTGTATAGCATTATCCTTTAGCAAGGGGGCTTTGGAACTTTCCACTTTGGTCATGGGAAGTGTGCAATTTGCTTTTGAAAATATCTTCACAGTGGTTCCCTTGACAGTGTGGGGGTGGGGGTGGGATGTGGATGTCCAGTGTGATTACTTTGTGATCTGATATTACCAGCGAGAGGGTTATCTCTGTTGTGGAACACTGGTACCCCATGTTGTTGATGATCAGGTCCAGTATGTTGTCACTTCTAGTGGGCGTGGTGACCAGCTGTTCCAGGGCATTTGATTTTTTAAACTCTAGGAAACATTGGGCAAAGGACGTTGTACACGAGTAATTCTCCCACTCAATGTTTGGGTAGTTGTAATCTCCTCATATAATGATGTTTCATAGGACCTTTATATTTTCCACTGTTCTCAGGAATACTGAGTGAGGTTCCTGAGACAAGGTAGGTGATCTGTAGCAGCCTACAATCTGATAAGTAGCTTTGCCCAATGTCAATTGCACTTGCATGGTCTCCAAGGCCTCATGCTGTGCCACTAACCTGAAGGTGTGGGTATCCATAAGGTAAATGGATACACCCCTTCCTTTTCTATTTGACTCATGGTTTTGAGGCCAAAGATCAGAGGGAATGTGAGTGTTTTACGTGGAGTATGTCTAACAGCTCTGTGTTTGACATAGCTTTGTATGTTAGGCAGAGATCACCTCCAAGTAGGTGAGATGCGAGAGAGTACAGCTGGAGCATTTTGAGATGGCCTGTTTATGGCATGTATTTCAGGCCGCTAATGCTCTTTGTGAGGTATTTCTGCAGGCTTTCCAGTTGTTGTAGATATCTTTTGAGGTACATAACAAAAGGGAGGTTGTACTCTATTTTGGATCTAGTGAGTGATGAGTAGAGGGGAACAATGTCCTCTTCTATTCTGCATGAGGCACCTTTTGTGATGAGGTGTGCCACATAGAATGATTTCCTGACTACTGTGGAGATGTGATTATCACAGGTGTATCCACTGTCCACCTGTGACCCAAGGTCTCTTATCACACTTTCAGTGTTAAGTATACTACCACCAATGTTGTAGTTCATGGCTACAGAGTTTTTACCAAAGGGGATGACAATGCACTTTTTGGCATTGAGCTTGAGGCCATGACTTTGACACAGGCATTTGTCTCAGTGAGGCCCTTTTGTAGGATGTCCCCATCTTTAGTATTTACAATTATGGCTCCTAGTTTGCAGTCATCTGGAAACTTCATTAGCCACAGACCTTCCAAGTTAAAGTTTACTTCAGGGAAGTAGATACAAAACAGGACAGGACCAAGGACTGATCCCTGTGGTACTGCACTCGTCACTGGTGCAAAGTCATACTTGGAGTCTGCTACTTTCACAGTGTGTGTTCTGTCAGTGAGCCTGTTGGCAACCCATCTTGTGACATAGCAATTTATACCTAGTTTATTGGGTTTATCTATAATTCCAGAGTGGGGGATGGTGTTGAAAGCCGTGGCAAGATCTACATAGGCTGTGAAAACCACCTTACCCTTGTCTATGGTTCTGGTGACTGCTTCAATGCAATCTATCAGGTTTAGGAGACATGATCTGCATTTTACAAACCCAACATGGTTGTGGTCCAGAGTTTGGAGATTACCAGTGTCTTTTTTTATAAGTTGTATGATGATACATTCCATGGCCTTGCAGAGAAGGTTCATCAGGCTAATGGGGCGCTAGTTCCTGGGGTCAGTGGTGTCTCCACCCTTGTGTAGTGGGATAACTGTTGCTGTGCACCATTCAGCAGGCAAAAAGCCTGAGGTGAGGCTATGACTGAACATGGTACATCGGTGTGGTGCCTGTTCGTTCTGTAATTTGTGTAGAACACAGCCTGGGACGTTATCTTGTCCCATGGATGCTGTGATACTGGCTTTGGAGAGTGTTTTTTACCTGTGCAGCCATGATAACAGCAACTTTGCAGTCTTCCATTATAGAGATGTGCTCTTTCATGGGTGAGAGGGGGGTAAAGTTAGCACTGATCCTATCTGCCAGGATGTTGTCAATATCAGTTGGGTCTGTATATTTAGTGGCATTGAGCTATAACCCAGAGCAGATCTGAGTGTTGCTATGACATGGCCCTGTCTGTTGGGCAGAGATCTCCTGAGTAGACAGTATGCAACAGAGTACAGATTGAGTTAAATACAGTCTTGTTGCATGGGGCAACTGTTTGAGGCCAGTAATCCTCTTGATGAGGTACTTCAGTGGTCTTTCCAGTTGCTGAAGGTGCCTAGTCAGAGTTATCACAAGTGTGTTGTGGTACTCTCTGATGGGTCTGATGACTGATGAGTAGAGGGAACCTCCTTTGACCTACATGCAAAGACCTTGGCAGTTTGTGGGAACACATAGCATGATTTTCTGACCACTTTGTGAATGTGTTTCTGGAAGTAGAGATGACTATCCACATGTGTCCATAGATCCCTTATTATCACCTCCATATTTAGGGTGTTGGCACCTATGTGGTATTTGTATGACTGTAGCTCGAGGCCATAATTTTGACACAACATCTGTCTGACTGAGACCCTTTTTAAGGATGTCTCTGTTGTCCCATACATCGATTATGACAACTTTTCTGCAGTCATCCACAAACTTTGCTAAACATAGCCCTCGTGTGTTTGACTGTATTTCTGAAAAGTATACACCAGACAGGAGGGGTCTCAGGACTGAGCCATGGGGGACAGCAGTTGTTACCAGCTTGAACAGGAGACCACAATTCTTACCTTGTGTGATCTATCTGTGCCCCAGTTGGCAATCAATCAGATGACATACATATTTATGCGCAGGTTGTTGATTTTGTGGACATGACATGTGTCTGGGATGTTGGCAAAGGGCTTTTCAAAGTCTATGTGGGACGTGTGTAGCTCATTTCATTAATGTATGTCCTGGGTGACTGCCTTGAAAACAGTCTAGCACGTTTGGGAACCATGATCTTCCCCTGACCAAACCAAAATTGGTAGGGTTGGGTGTTTGTAGGCTCCTAATAGCTCTGTTTATGAGTTCCATCATGATGGACTCCGTGGCCTTGCAGATCAGGCTTAATAGGCTTATAAGACAATAGTTCCCATGGTCTGTTGTGCACCAACACTTGTGGAGTGTGACAAATGTTGCTGTAACACATTCAACAGTTTCATATCCTGTACAGAGGGTGAGGCTCAACAGACTGCTCAGGTGCAGGGTCTGTTTGTTCTGGAGTTCACTTATGACACAGCTAGGGAAACAAGGTAATCAAATAGACGCTGTGTTTTCAGGTTTGGAAGGAGCTGTTTACCCATTCTATATGTGATATCTGTGCTTTCACAATCTCCAGGTATGATGATAGGGCCTTTTGTCAGTGAGAGGGGGTAATATATGTATGGGCCTGTCTGAAAGGATGTTGGCAATGTCAGTCATTTACAGTTTGCACTGACTCGGGACATATATGAGTGTACATTGCTATTTATGACATAGCGGAAGGAAGCTTCATGGTTCTCTATGGACTCCTTCACAGATTCTTTTGCCAGAACATGGATTGGATAGTGTTTGAAGTGCACATTGTTTATTCATGATACTGATTGCAGGTTTATTGATCTTCTTTGCTTTTTCACTTTCTGTGAACAACTTAAGTACTTGTGGTACATAGTTTGATTATGACAGGGTTCCAATATATTATATGTGTCTGTTTTCATATAACTGTGTGCACAAGGCAGGATTGGTGAATAGTGACAAATTCCTGGGATAAAACATGCAACTGCCAGATATGTGTGGCCCACTGCTGTACTCAGACATGGCCTAAGTGTATGAGCATGCCCAGTATGACCTTTCAGTATGTTGTTGCCTGACATTTGCTTCGTTTATTTAAGTGTGTGAGCATGCCCAGTATGACCTTTCAGTATGTTGTTGACTGAAATCCACTACATTTGTTGAAGTGTGTGAGCACGCCCGGTATAGACATTTATACTATATGTGTGTGGAAAATCAAGTTGTATTTTTACTGCAGGGCTCTCCTTTGTGTCATAAATCAACAGGGATCATGCTGTGCCTGCAGGGCTTCCATGAGACACTTTGCATAGACTTATCAACATTTCTACATACAAGGGGGACAGCTATTTTTTATACATTTCTACCCGTGGGCACACTTGATTGTTACTGTGGGTGTACATAGGATGAGGGGTTTACCTGATACTTATACACATTTGCTAGGCCTGCACTGCTATGTAAGGTACACCATTTCAGTCTGTACTGTTGCCTATCGTACTGGCTTGAGGCATACTACTGTACTACAGATCTTAGCGTCCAATGTCACGTATATTAGATTGCGACTTCTTAGCCTACCCAACCCACATCACACCGCCTGGCCTGCTGTTCTCTGTCTACATAGGCCTGTGGGGGAGGTTACCCATATGCCTCTTTAGGGGCATGATACAGCATTTCTTTGTGTTTGCATTAGTGTACAGTCGTCCTGCTGTGTCTGTGCCAGTGAAATGCTGTCATGGCTTAGTGGTTCAGTACTGTGACTATATTGCACAGTATCCTAGGTTCAAGCCCTGTCACTACTTTTCATTTTCATGCTGGGCAGACCAGACTGCTTAAGGAACAGTAAAGCAAATATGAGCATGTTTACCTGACTTTGCTCAACCTTGACCGACTTTGCCCGACCTTGCCCAACATTGCTCAATGTTGCCTGACGTTACGCTAGTTAGCGTGGGCAATTTTGTTTACATATACTAAATAGTGGTAAAATGTGCTTAGCACTGATTTATATTGCTTAAAACATGGCAATCATACCTCAGGTGGTGCTGCAGGGCTGCCTATGTCGGATGCACATAGTACACTCCCTATACATGTTTGAAAACAGGTAGTGTCAAGTTACGTATCCCTTTTATTTTATGTGCGAGTCAGAGAACGGTATCATTTCCAGGGTCCCTACTGAGCCAGTGTTTGTGCTATGCATTGCCTCTTTGCCAAGGCATACTGAGCACGCTTCCTTCTGCCTACTGGGGCAGGCTCAGGTTGTTCCTCCTCCGAGTCATGCTCTGCCTGTGATGGCCTTGGCAATGGTGGGGGGGCTGTTTGGCCCTGCCCCATGCTGCTCCTGCATGGCACATACCATGACAATTTGGGTACATGTAGTTGGTGAGTACTGCATGGCTCCACCAGATGTGTCCAGGCACTGGAACCATGACTTGAGCATCCCAAGCACACATTTGATTACATCTCGTGTTTGTGTGTGTGCCTCATTATGGAGTTCTTGTTCAGGTGTGTGTGCATTTCTGATGGGTGTCATCAGCCACGGCTCCAGTGCATATCCAGCATCCCCCACTAGGTGACCATCAGGAATGTCCCCATTGTTAAATGTCTGGTGCAGTTGCATCAGATGCCAGATATTAGAATCGTGGTAGCTTCCAGGGCAGCCAGCACACACATTCAGTATTATGCCCTGGGCATCGCACACGACCTGGCAGTTGATGTAGATGAAGCCCTTGCGGTTGATGTAGGCCCTACCCCACTCACCGGCTGGTGCTTTGATGTGTATATGCGTGCAGTCTATTGCACCCACTACCTCAGGGTATTCCGCTATTTGCTAGATAAGATGCATATTGCTGGCCAATGCCTCACGGGAATTGGGGAAATATACATGATCACCAACATGTGCTGACATGGCATTCAGGAACTGCTGCAGTACCCTGGATGCTGATGCCTGTGAAATCCCCATCATAGCACCAGTTCATCTCTGGAAGGTATCTGTTGCTAGTATTCTTAGGCCAACACATACCTTGGTTTCCACTGGGATGGGTTCCCCTCTGTTGGTTCTGTGTGTGAGGTGTGGCCTGCACAACTCAGCAATTTGCTGCAGGAGGTCTCTGTCCACTCTATAGCGCTCCACTATCTCCAGCACATGTAGCCCCTGGTAGGTTACCCTGGGTCTGTACACTTTTCTCCATCTCCTCACTATGGGTTGCTCAGCAGCATTCACAATGGCACCACCCTCAGCATCTTGCACATGTTGGCTTATAATAGCAATGGCAGCCCCTAAAATTTTTTTGTTTGAGTTAAGCTTTTTAAGTTTTCACTCTTTGTATACTGCAGTGTTGCAGTGTTTTTGAGAAAAACATGGGGGAATGTTGTTTGCAAAGGTTTATGTGCTGGGCTGGGCTGGGCTAGTGTACTGCCTCTGTAATTGGCTGATTCTGATTTATTTCACCTGGCAGCTCTGCTAGTTCTCCTTGTTTAACTTTCTACTACTTCTTTTCCTTCCTTTTCCCTTTCTGTTTCCACAGGGGACAGCGCCGCGCAAACAAGTGCAAACACACGCACACGAGCGCACACGTGCGCACACAGGCTTACACAGGCTTACAGGCGTGCACATGCATGCACACGGTGTAAGCACGTTTGCAAGAAATTTCAGATATATCCACGGCGTACACCATCGGTTTCTGAGTTTCAGCTAGGACAACTGCAGACACGCCTTTTGTAATCCTGAGCAACTCATGTCAAGCACAAGCCACTCTGCTCCAATAAGCTTACAGTCTTTCAGACATACCCCCTCATGATGTCACCTATCTTCTACTCTACTACTCCCCTACTCCTACACTTACACTCTAGGGACATGGCTCACATGCCAGGGAAAATTGGGATTCACTATCCTTATCCTCATTTGCATAGGATTGCCTACTAATGCTTGGTTACATCATTCAAACTGAGCTTCTCCCCTTAGCAACCACTACTTAGTAGCCATGTTGTCTTCAGCCTGCCATTCACCTGCATCACAGAATAAGCTTTTTATTAAAAATGAAGTAAGAACAAAAGAACAATGCACCAAGGTAGCACACAATAGCGTATTTAATAAAATGAACAAAAGAAAACAGTGGTAGGCACTTTCGCAACACTCAGTTGCTTCTTCAGACAAAATATTAAAACAGCTGATTTCTTAAATACTCTTGAAACCAATTAACATAATAGTGATGTCATACTTGAAGGAGCATTTAAAGACACAAACAAAAACTAAACATAAATCAAATAAAATACATAAGCTTCTACTAAGTATAAAAATCTTTTTAAAAAAATCTTTTTTAAAAAATAAATTATATAAAATTCATAAGTAAGAGGCAATAAATATTGTACTTAAAATTATTCGTGTTTAAGGCGTCTGGCTTTCAAAAAAGGGACCAGAGATGTGGTACCATTAAGACGTGGATATTTGTCTGCATTACGTTTCATTATCCATTTTTGTTCACAACCTTCAGTAGTATTTTCAATATCACCTCCTCTCAAATTTTTATGCATCTGTTGTAAGACAAAAAACTGGAAGGAATGTGAGGGATCAGTGTTCATGGCATGGTTAGCTAATGCATTTGTATGTTTTCTATTCCTAATATCACGAAGATGTTCCAAAATTCTATCTTTAAAAGATCTATTAGTCTTACCAACATAGAAAACAGGACATCTCTTGCAGAAACCATAATAAACCACATCAGTACTTTTGCAATCAGCATATGTA